>NC_050514.1:33719191-33753342 GCF_002922805.2 Oryzias melastigma | reverse complement strand
TAAGATACTTCTGCCTCTCGTCATCCTTCCGGGTTCCAGCATCTGGGTCTATCTCGCCACGTTACCATGACAGGTAGTTTTGGTTCGGGGGAGCTGCTGACCCTGAAGGTCGACATGCTGGGTCAGCAGTCCGTACGGTGATGCTGTCGTACGGTGTTGCTGTCGTACGGTGACGCTGTCGTACGGTGATGCTGTCGTACGGTGACGCTGTCGTACGGTGACGCTGTCGTACGGTGACGCTGTCGTACGGTGTTGCTGTCGTACGGTGATGCTGTCGTACGGTTATGCTGTCGTACGGTGTTGCTGTCGTACGGTGACGCTGTCGTACGGTGACGCTGTCGTACGGTGTTGCTGTCGTACGGTGTTGCTGTTGTACGGTGTAAGCTGTACAGCTTCTTAATGTTGAGGTTCAACAGATCCGTAAAATCAACTGATGAGGAATTCTTCAAATCATGAAATTTGACTCTTTCGGCTTTTCATTGGTCCAAAGAGTCAAAGAAAACATACATTTGATCATTTACAGTAAATGAGTTTCAAAATAAGAGCTCCAACACTGACGTTACATTAATGTGGACAGAGTTTGAGTTTTGGGGCCTGAAATGTTTTATTTTGGTCTTGTATGTTTTCATGCTCACAGAGCGAATCACCAGCTTGATCCTGAACGGGTTCGTCAACATTGTCAGTAAATTCAAACATCACAGCAATTCTCTTCTCTTCAGTGACTTTCTCTGCATCTTAAGGCAGAAGCCAATTAATGCAGGTCTCTCCTCGCCGCCGTTAATTAACCCCTTCAGGACTGGATCCACGTCTCCGGATGGTTATTGATGCCGAGCCTAAAATTAGCCTTTGTGCTCTGTCACACTGAAAAGATTTTAATCCCCAATTTGAACGGCGTGCGTGTGCACGTGTGCACGTGGGTGTGTGTTTGGCCATGCAGGCGCACATCTTTCTGTATTTCTTGCATTTGTACTCAGCACCTCTGGCTTTGGTCTTTCTCCTCAGTCCTGTTTTAAAGTTGAAAATCTCCCCATTGTTATAAAAATGGACCGTTTCCCATCGTCTCCTCACGCCTGCAGGCCTGCCGCTACACACATGCACACACTCTGCAGTTGTAATCAATTTGTGTGGCCAGACGTCGTCTGGACGTGTGTGTTAATTAACGTTCTTGTGGGAGGAAATAATTTAACTCTGATAATGAGCTTGAAGAGAAGCAGCGAGAAGGGTGTGATCTCCGAAACATCAGCACACCTCGCCCTCCTCCTGCAGATTCTCTCTGATGAACAAAAGACCGGGACGGATGGAGGACGGAGAGGTAAAGTGCTGCTAACATCCACGTTCACAAACCTCCTGTCAATGAAAATGAAACTGACATACAACTCTGCATCATATAATCCATCATTAGCAAAGACATGATCAGTGTTTTCAAAGTAAATATCTGTTATTCCATTTTGCTTAAATCAGATAATTTTGAGAACTACTTTAGTGAAATATAAAGAGAGAAGGGAGAATACGGAGCCAAAACCTGAGAAAACAGCTGATTCCTGCCACAAACATGAACTGATTTGACATGTTTGAGGTTTATGCAGGAACATAATCCTTAAAAAGGAATGAATTTATAAAGACAAAAAAAGCATCACTATTAACAACTCCAGATGTAAAAATAAAAACAAACTTCTAGTTCTGTTTCTGTGTATTTACATGTTGCATTTTTTAAAGTAATTTTATAATTTACATTTAATTTGAAAAAAATATATCTATATCTATCGATCTATTGACATATAGATTGATATATTTCAGCTGGTAATCGATTAAACGAATTTAACAAATTAATCACAAACCTGTAAAAAATGAATCGCGATTAATCGCTATAATTTTTCTTTCGTCTCAGTGTTTGCCGACCACTCATTATCTGCAAATAAACACAGTATGAAATCACACATGAAACTCTACATTAGAACATCTGTTTTAAAGTACAGCTGTCATCGGATTACACAAAATCGGATTAATCGCACTTTTGTGTTGGGATTAATCAGATTAATACCGATGTTTTACCAGGTAAAATGTATTTGTATAAAATGACTCCGGAACACGGATCAAATAGTTCGCTAAAACACAAAAATATAATATAATAGAATAAAGTCCTAAAAACTGATTGAATATTTATTTCTTTTGTAAGTGACCGTGGTATAAGCGGGACAATACCAGACGTGGAAGCCTGAAGCGCCGAGTTAAAGCGAAGGACTGTTTCTTTGATTCATTTGCTTTAACACATATTACGTTAATTATTTTTGATTAATTGAGTGTTTTATTGTTCACAGCCCTGATATATAAATATATATATATGTGTGTGTGTGTATAATCAGGCAAGTAGATTGGAAAAATGTCAAAAAGTTAGTTAAAAAAAGAAAAAAAACTAATAGTACATAGACACAGAGGACCAGGCATGAACCAGGCGACCACTGAAGACTCAGAATGTTCCTTAAATGCTCTGTGGCTGATAAGCAAAGTGCAGGCAGCTGTGACAGCTCCACAGGTGAGTGGGCGGAGTCAGGGCTAGCCTACATAAAACCTAAGAAAAGACAAATGTTACAACTAAAGAAAACTTTAGTCTGGTTTATTCTTCAGTGATCTCGTTCACACTAGTGTTGGATTTGATTGTGACTCTCTGCTGTAACTCAGATGTTCTTCTGGTGTTTATCCTTTTCAAGCGATGCGATCGTGTCCAGCATTTATTTGTAACACGATCAGGATCTCGCTCAGACACTTGCAGCACCTGTGAGTGTGCAGGTACACGAGAGGAAGAGGATGAAGTGATGAGTTAGTCCACTAAACAGATTATTAAGGTGAAATTGATAGAATTAAAAATAGAGTTCTGAAAGATATGAGAGAGAAGACATCTTTTTCCTGTAGCTCTCTCTATTTTTTTATCTAACTGTCTCTCTCTCTGTGTGAAGTTTGGTATTTCTGAACTTTTTTAGAAAGTTTTCATTATTTTTACTGTTAAAAAGATATATATTTTTTAGAGTTTTCTGCGTAGTTGTGTACTCTAATCGCTGAAATAAATTCAAGTTCAATGATTTGACAGCGATTGCACCACAGGCGTATCATTGTAGTCGTGTGTGACGTCACCAGCAGGTGTCGCACTCTGTAGCGACTGAAGTGATTCTGAAGACCACTGAGCGATTACAACCTGCTTAAGTATAAACCAGCCTTTAGACAGCAATAACAAATGATTTCTGTTTCTGTTTTTCATCAATCTAATTCTAGACAGTAATTCTTAACAGAGTAATGAACTGCAGTGGAACCGATCACTTCAGTTCCATTGATTATCTATAGCTTATCAGACAATACCAGATTCCAGAGAAAAAAATCAGACAAGAATCCAGTTTTCATGATGTTTTTCCCTTCAGTTTTCAGTTTAAGGACCAGGATTTGGTTGTTTCACGATTTGATTGAACAGACGTTGAATTGCTGTTTTTGTTTTAATGAATAAAAACTTTCTGGTTCTTGGAGCAACAAATCAAATGGAACCTCCTGAGAACTCCACTTTTTCATGTGGATGTTCTTCTGATTCATGCTGTGTTCTCGTTTTCTTCACCAACTGAAATCCAGATGTTTTACGTTCACACTGACGTGAACCGCACCAGAGTTCAGTTGCAAGTGGAAGGAGACCCTGGTCCAGAAGAGCTTCAGGTAACCTTACAAACCAAGCTGACTGAAGACTGAACTCTAAAACCGACCGGATGACTGCGGTACCCCCCCACCCCGAGCCCCCGACCATGATGCTCCCTCCGCTCTCTTTCATCAGTCTCGGCTGGTTTCTCTCCGATGGAATCATTTTCTCCAGACAAAGAACCAGTTTCTGCCACCAAATGTTGTTGTGACAGATGTTTGTTTGTCAAATAAAGCCGCTGATGGAACGCCTTCACTCCCTCCGTCTCTGAGTTCAGCCCCGCACACACGAGCGCTCAGATCGCTCGCTTTTGTGCGAGGATCTGTTCTGTGAGAGCATGGACGCCATCCCATTTGTGTCAGTGGAGTGGCTGAGCTGTGTTTGTGGTGTTTAGAGGAAATTACCCCACCGCCAAGCCTCGGCCGCAGCAGATAGCGCGCCGACTCTCCAGGCTGCACGGCATATTGATTTCTTGTTGTGAGAAGTGCTGTTCAAGCCCCATTTACGATTTCCATCCAGCCCGCAGCCCTGAGCGCGGCAGCCAGCCGTAAATTAGGGAAATTGCACATTCATCACATGCGTTATTTTAAGATACTTTATAAATGTGAGGTGTCAAAGAGAAGCTACAGAGGTCCAGCTAACAAACACGGCTGATGACTGGAGCGCTGGAATTGAAGGGTTACTAACTTTTTATTTTTATCCTTGTGAACGGCTGAAAGTATCACATTTCTTCTTTGGTTTGGATCATTTTCACTGATAGATGAACATTTCAGACTCCAATTATAGTCAAGAACAGACACAGAAGGACTGAAATATTTCAGATTTTTGATTCTAGGAGGATGAAGAACTGGAGACACACCGAAGAAAAAAAAGGATTTGATCCAGAGAAACTAATATTAATATTGATGCTTCAGAACTAGATAACCAATAAATGAAAATATGTAGTGTTGGAATTTTCTACAGAACTCTGCTCTCGTATATCTGCAAATAATTCCCTAGAAATCGAGTACAAATATTTGTGACATCTGAGATCGCTGAAATGTGATCAATATAATAGAGTCAAGTTAAAAAAAAAAAACTTCAGGGAATGTAATGATTAGGTAGCCCCAAAAGGAACACTCAAGTAAAAAAAATGTTTTTATTTGTAAAAATTGATGTAAAAAAAATCAGGTTATTAACTGGTGTGCACAGAACATTTTTGAACTTCAATTCTTAGATTTTTTTTACTTCCATTTTTAAGAGAAAATATTTTACTTGAATTTTTAGGGGATTTTTACTTTAATTTTTCCAAAAAATATATACTAAATTTGGGGGAAAAAATCAGTTACCATCTTGTGTGCATCAAAGAGTAACCAGAACACATCGTCTTCTTGACTTCAATTTTTTGAAATTTTCTTACTTACATTTTTAGAAAAAAATTCAGTTACTATCTGGTGTGCACAGAAAAAAAGTTTAACTTGAATTTTAGAAAAAAAAAATGTGTTCTTTAATTTTTGGAAAAATAATCTGGTGCTCACCAGATAGTAACTGAAAAGAGTACTTCAACTTTTATCCTTTTTTTACTTCAGTTTTGGTAAAAAAAAATATATATATATATATATATATATATATATATATATATATATTTGCCATTTTTAGAAATGTAGAATTTTTTTACTTCACTATCCTTTTAGGGAATCTGTATATGATTGTTCTAAAAGAGCAGAATAATGTTTGATTTTTAAGTATATAAATATAAATACAAGAATACGTGCTACTGTCACAGGAAGTAACTTATCAAGGTAAAATGTTGGTTAAAGTTTTCATTTTCTAAGTCAAACTATCACATTTTTTTCGAATATGAATAGAATGAAGTTCAGTTTAATTAAATAACTTTTGAAAAAAATATACATATATATTTTAAAAATAGTCAAAAATGTAAATACATAAATAAAATTGAGATTATTACCAAATTCTGGTGATCAAGTATGACTGTTGTTAGCATGGTGGAGAGTCGTACAGCAACGTTTGGGTTAAATGTTCGTCCCAAGTGTTGGAAGCTTTTGGGTTTTTCCAGTAAAGATGAAAAAAGTCAGTTTGTAAAACAAGTTTTCTATTGGAAACACTGTTGTCAGTTTAGATGAAAGGACTGTGAGTGTTTACAGAGTTTATTTTATTTAGGATTTTTTTACGTTTTGTTTAATGCTGAAGTTTAACAGGAAATTAAGAGAAAAAGCTTTGAGTGTGAGGGACGATGTTTAAAATAAAAATATCCTTTCTTTCTAAATCTTAGTTTTTTGTAATGTTCTGATGATTTTGATCTCCTGTTCTAAATAAATGTTTAAATAATGCTGATTAAATACATACATTTATATATAATCAGTAAACAACTTACATTTAGCTTCCAATAAAACAGAATAATCAACACTAAGAATCGAAGTTTGATCTGTGGATCTAATAACGACCTGCAGCTCCAGTCACATGGTGTTCTTCCCCTCACAGGAAGTGACCTGCAGACCACCTCTATCGTCATGCATCTGCAGAAAGACGAACGTGTTAACAAAACATTCATTCTGCTCCCGTTAGCTTACTTTAGGGGCGGCCTTTGTAGGCGGAGCTTAAAGATGCTAAAGCTAACCTGCATGTTAGCTTCAAAGAAGCATGTTTTCAAAGGCAGACCAGCATCCGACCATCCGGATCCGTCTGTGCATGAGTCTGGCTAATGTGTAATAAGTGAGAGTTAAACAGAGAAGTGTCTGTCTTCCTCCCACAGGCACCAAAAGAAGACTCACAGCACAACTCGGATGTGGAAGTTATCCCTTGTAAGAATTCTTTAAATATTTTATTGAAAAAAGCAAATAAATGTCACCATTCTACCTCCGAGCTGCGTCTGATGTACGACTTTGATGTGAAACTTCCCGGTCTCTCCGCACACTCCTCACCGCCGTCGTCAGGAGTGAAGCCTCAGAAGCCGACCCAAACAGAATTTACATATGTCAGTCCTATGATCTGAGACATCAGTGGCTGTACCAGTGAATAACTCTCTGTAAATCAAGATATTAGCAAATCAATGCTGCGCTAATGTTACCAGAAGAGTTTCTGTGGTGAATTAATGACTAAGAGGCTTGAAGACAGAGAGAGAGCCATCTTTAGGAGCGCCTCTTTGATGTTTTACATCCACACAAGTTCAGTTTAGTTCTCCACTGTAGAGCAAATGCTAATGCTGTGTTCACAGAAAACTGTATTTTGTTGCTGCAGGTAAAGATTCTGATCAGGAGGTTGTTATTGCACTTTAACCAGCCTCAAACCAACACAAGAAGATTCATTTCTGGGGGTTTTCTGCCTGCCAGCCTCGGAGGGAAATCCACGCTTTGACGAAATCCTGTCGCTCCGGCGGGAAAATCCCGGACCATAAAGTGTCACAATTTAAACGGTGGCAGAGGAGCTGAAAGGAAAGTTTAACGCTGTAACAGAACACTTTGAACTCAACCATTTATGTCAGGTGGTACTGGTGGGTCGAGGAGGGAGAGACAGCAGCTGAGTCTCCATTACACATCGGTAAAAAACTTTATCGAAACTCGAGGAATTTAGCAAAAACACAGTTTTGAAAGGATACCGTATTTATTAAATCATAATTTTACGATAAAGCACAAACTAACTCATTAAAAACACGGCGATGGATGAAAACAAGTATTTATTTTTTATTTGATTCTCTAAGAAGGAGGATTTGGGTGACCTGGAGCGCAGCTATTCCATTTACAGTCTCATCAGATCCGCGTGAGAAACCTGTTCAGTTATTTAAAACCATCCTTAGAAGTGAGCTGCTGGACCTTTTTTCTGTTTGAAAATACGAGAGAATCAGTTTAAGTTTGTCTCGGCACTCGCGTTCGTCCTCAACGGAGACTTCAGCGTCTAATTCAGGCTCCGCAACTGAAACCTTGGTTGGTGATTTACGGAGGATCTGCACGATTCCGTATGAGACGCAGCTTATAGTGACGCCGTGGGATCTCTCATGGCGCCGCTGTGCAGCGCTCAGGACAGACGCTTCATACTAACAAGTGCATTTATTTTAGAAAAAACTGTTTCCATTACAGTTTTGCGAAAAATGTCAATTTTGATCTGTCCCAAAAAAAAAAACCTCTTCTAAGCGCAAAAACTTTTTTTTTTGTTTTTCGAAATTGTGGTGTTTCTATTTAAGAGAATTTATTGTCGAAAATCCAATTAGTGAAATTTCAGAGTTTATGGAAACGCAGCTAGTGGCACACAGAAGGAAAAACTGTATTAGAGTTGACACTATAGTTGGCTGGATGTTGGACTGAATCGCAGGAATTCACTTAACAGGGAGAATTTAGCTAAATAAAACCCCGTGTGGCTCCAAAACCGTTCAACTGGTCGTCCCTTCACCTTAAAAATACAGGGTTTTATCAGGGAGTTCATCCGGCCGGTTCCGGTCTGAGGGTCGCTTGGTGGCAAGAAAAACATGCAAACATATTAATGTGCCAATAAACACAAGCCTGAGTCTCACACACATGTAAAACTGAATGAAGTTGCAGGAAATCATCTGATCTTATGAATATTCGTGGGAGTGATCATCCTGTTTATAGACCAGCTAAGGTCGAATTCAAATGAACATTTTTACACACAATTTAAGATTTTTCAGGCACGTTCCCACATTATATTTTTTCTCATGTTCTCCTTCTTCCTTCACGTTCAGTTTTCCATGAGACGGCGCTCCCTCGGACTGCTAGCTAAGCTAAAAGCTAAGAATGCAGAGGGAGCCTGTAAAATACGTCCAAATATGATGAGTTGGGAGTGAGAATGTGTCGACCTTTGAACCCACGGTGAAAGTTGAAGCAGATCAAATTTTGACCAATCAGGGACCAGGATTTGGTGGTGAAACTCATAGCGTAACTGGTTAATCTGGTGAACTCAGACACGGCGATACGCCTGCTGACGTCTGTGTTTGTTCCTTAAAAAAAAAGGTAAATCAAAGCTACTTTACGGATATGATTCAGTTCAAAAAGGGAAAGAAGGACAACACATGAACGGCACCGAACAGAAATGAAAATAATGATAGAGAGTCGAGGGATGATGGTAAATCGAATCCACTAATGAACCAAACTCTTTCTGCTTCTTCTCCAAATCACAAGATTTACTCCAGTTTCATCTTAATGTCTCTTCCTCTGGACAAGTGCTAGTAAACAGTAGAAACAGAAGAAGCCCCTCCCTGCTCGTCCACTGTGAACAAAAGTAACTGACATAAATGTTCTCATGACTCCTGCAGATCCTCAGAATCAGATATAGGTTCTCGGACCTGCTTCCCTGGATGGTCAGTCCATCTGCATTCATCTGGGTCTGCAGAGAGCTGCAGCCCAAACTCTGGTCTGATGAGGAGCAGTAAATGAATGTAGGTGTGAAGCCGCTGCCTGGCAGACTGTAACGTCTGTGTGACGCTGGCTTTGTACGGAGAAACAGAATGGAAACGGGAGCGGAGAGGAATAAAGAGAAGCTGAGGCGGCGGACAGCGCGGCGTGTGTGTGAAAACCGGGCTGGCTTGTACTTTGGCTCCATTCGTGTTCTGCTTTGTGATTCCATTGTGAGGAGTGGATCCACTGAGCTTGTATTCCCACCCTCCCACCAGTCTCCTATTTTAGATAAAGCTATCTGAATCAGCAGCACACCTTCCACAGACGCCTGTGAGCGGCTTACAGCGCCGGAGGCTCTCGCCGCGCTCCTCCGGGACGCTGACGGCTGCATTGTGTGGGCCACAATGAGGGTGTGGTGTGTCGACAGCGCGGCCGCTCCAGCAGGAGTGTTGAGATGTTACAGCTCCTGCTGAAGTCGGGTTCACGCGGTCGTCCCTTTTCATTTCAGGAAGTGAATTAAAAATCCACAAAGCCGAGCTTCAGCTTCATCCGAGCAGACGCTGTGGAGAAATGGGATGACGATTTGGGTAAAGAATCACTTTGTAGCAGGAGTCCCCAAACTTTTTCTAATGAGGGCCGCAGCTGTTGTAACAATCGCAGTCTAAACGTTAAGATTTAGGGGTTTCCAGAAAACCACACATAACCAAATTATAATTCATTTCTGTCAAATATAAATAATACCAAAACCTTTTAAAAATGAAAATGACGAGATTTATAGCATTACCCGTGATAATGTTAGCGGGAATGCTGTGAGCTGAAATGTGGGAGCTGAAGAAACCGAAACTGATAGCTAGCTAAAAATGCTAAAGTTGGTAGATGAAAATGCTGAATCCTAAAGCTTACTAAAATATTAGCTAAATGCCAAATAAGGCAGAAAAGAAAACGTTGTAAAAGAGCTAATACTGGTAAAGTAACAGCTAAACTCTAAATTAGCCTAAAAACTAGAAAAAAGTCTAAGTTGGCTAAAACAGCTAGCATAATACATAACAATAGTTAACATTAGCGTAACATTTGCTAAATTCGAAATTAGTCTAAAAAGTATGAGTCTGTTTACCAAAAAGTTAGCGTAATGCTAAAATATTAGCTAAACTCCAAACATTTTGATAGCAAGATTGCTTAAATTGTGTGACTGAGTTCTTGATGCCATAAAACGTACAGAAGAAGCAGGAGAATCACCTTTACAGCCTTTTAATAACCGTCTCTCCGTCACAGTTCAGACTGTAGGAGGACGGAATAAATAATCACGTTCTGTTTGGGTCTCAATCGGCCACATTGAAGAACATCATGCGTCTCCGATAGTGTTTGGGGGGCCGGGCAAAAGTCCCACGGGCCGTAGTCTGGGGACCCCTGATTTATTATAAACTAAGTTTAGATTTTATGTTGGGTTTTTGTTTGATATTCACTTTATAGAATATCATTTTTATTCAATTTTTTGTTATTTATTTATTTTTGTTCTACAAGCTTTCATTTAAATGCCTTAAAGATCACATTAATTAGATTAGATTAATACATTTTAATATTTAAGACATTTTTCTTTCATTCTGAGTGTTTTCTTTTAGAGTTTTTGCCTCCTAAAGGTTCTTTTTTTATCACCTGCTGCCTGTTTGTTATCACTGCTCAGCGTTTAAATCCGGCTCAGTCTCTGGTTCTGTTTTGGTTCATTTGTTGGTTTTTATGTCTTTGGTGCTCAGGAATCCTCCAGCAAACAGCAGAAATGAAACCTTTTTTACATTTACAGATTCAATAAATAAAAGTGAAAAACAAAATGATGGTTTGTTGCACTTTAAGGCAGCTGCGTCTCAAAGATTTCCTGCTTTTGTTCCACTTGTGACTAACAGGATATTTGATCACGTTTGTGGAACATCAGCTGTAGAACAGAAACCTGGAGGAGTTTCCTGATGTCTGACGTGTTTTTGTCTCAAGTCTTGTTCTGATCACAACGTTAAATATTGCTGATGATTAAATGTCTCTGATAGTCGGACAGGTGTTGGGCTCCAGGTGTGTGAACTCCAGCTCATTTTATCTGTAACATTTACACCTGTGAGCTGTCGTAGGGCAGAGATGCTGCTGGATGTTGAACAGCGTGATCATCATCGTTTTTGTTTGATCACAGAAACATGGAAAATAACTTTTTTTTAAGCTTCAGGTTTAGTTTTGTTGATTCAGGTGTTCATTTCCACAACATGTTACTGACCTAATGATGCTCTGAGAATTAGTTTGTTTATTCCTTTTCTGTCTAAGCCTGAAGGTTTATGACTAATTTGTGTTGTTAAAGTCCCTCTTCAATAATATATTATCTATTTTCACGATGATTATGCCGTTTTTAACCAAAATAAATGTTAAAAAACCTGTCTGTTTCTCAAACATTTTCATCAAGAGTAGAAATTCACGCCTGAGTTGGACGGGACTGTTGGCGTCTGTTTACACCCTCTCCCTCTAGCTTACAGCCCCTCACACCCCCAACTGGACATTAGAGGAGCAACAAAAATGACAAGAAATATCAGTTATCCAGCCGTGAAGTTCTGATGCAGATTCCAGCTCAGACCAGGAAAACGGAGACGTTCATGGATCTATCTGTCTGGAAGTGGATGAATCAGAGCTGGAAGCTCAGCTTATTTTCTATCTCACAAATATGATCTTTCTTATTTTGTCATCTGCTCTTGATTTAAGATTTGAATACAGAAATACTCAGAAACTGAATTTTTATCTTAATTTTCCTAATAAATTTTCTCCATTATTAGAAAAATGCTACGAGAACATGTTAAAAACGACTTTTATTAGAGTTTTTAGTACTTCACGGTACTTTATTAACTAAAAAGTTACTCACGGATAAGTTACTAAAGTAACTTTAAAGTGAGTTTTCTTATGCATGAATTATTTTGTTTAATTTATTGGTTAAATTCAAATTAACAATGCACATTTATCCTTTTTGCTCCACATTGTTTCCTTTAAATGTCTCCGGGAATATTCACATTTCTCATTGTTATTTTTATTGTCTGGTTAGCTTTCTTTTAAATTAGATAATTAGTGAAGACGTCTTTTATGTGGAGCAGATCTGGAAATCCGACCACCTCAGCCGTTTGTTGGTGCGGCGCCGCCTCCAGCTCCAGACCTCAAAGGTTTCCTGATTCTTGCTCACCTGATGAGGACAGGAAGACGGGAAATGGCTTTTTTTACACTTGGGCTTCATGCATATTTTCTTGGAGGCTAATGAGAGTCTTAAACACGGCGCCAGACGGGAGGCTTCGCAGCTGAAGGCTGACATTTTCACAGACAGCGGCACCTTGTCACTGCATGTGGTAGACAGGCGGAAGTCCATCTACCTGTCTGCGGCGTTCTGGATGCTTTGTGTGTTCAGTCATGAACAAAGACCGGCTCAGCTTCTCTGGTAATAGTTTTTCTCTTCAGATCTTGTCAGAAACAGAAGTGCAGGGGAAAAAAAACGAGGGAAATTTGCATTTTAGTGCAAAAAAACACCAAAATTTTCAAGAATCTGATTTTTTAAAATATTTTTTAACTGTAATGTAAAAAAAAAGGTTCTTTTTTATGATTTCTGTACTCTGTGCTTTTTTTAACCAATGATTTTTAAGGAGATAATTTATAACTGATTAAACTTCAAATCCTTTTTATGCTGTCCCAAAAATACATTATGGAAACACATTAAACTCACGTTTTAAATAGCAATAAACAATGAAGCATCACTTCACCCAGAATCTTGATGTTTAAATCAAATACACAATCAAAATTTGCATCTAATTCAACTTTTACTCATATATATATATATATATATATATATATATATATATATATATATATATATATATATATATATATATCTCATTTAAAATATGTGACCTCAGTTGTTTTTTAAAATGCATAATTTAAACATTTTTCTATTAAAGATAACGGTAAAAAGTTCCAAGCTGTTTTTACTCTAAAAACATTTTTTTAAAGAAAATTTGTCTTAACCCTTAGAATCTGAAAACGTCCATTTGCTGCATTTCTGGTGTCAAAGACGTATGAGTCTAAATTTCTATTAAACTGGTTAAACATAAACTCAGGATTCTGCTGCTACTTTAATGGTTTCCAAGTGGAATTGATGTTAACATTTATTTTTTCTTAATTGTGTTTCTGTGTTCCCAAATCAAAAACATACAAGAGTTTTTATTTTGACATGACGTTGATGTCCTGAAGCTGAAATTTAAAATTAAACAAAATATTGTTTTTTCCACTAGTCCTAAACCTTAAGTCTAAAGTCTCTGTGTGTAAAAATGTGGTTCATGCAACACAAACAATAGCAAAAACCTGGAGGCGGGGTTCACCTGAAGGCGGGGTTCACCTGGAGGCGGGGTTCACCTGGAGGCAGGGTTCACCTGGACGGGTCACCAGTCTGTCACAGACATGCAAACTCCACACAGAAAGGTCCCAGTTGGTGGTTCTGTTTCAGGTCCTCCAGCTGGGATTTGAACCAGGACCTTCTTGCTGTGAGGCAAGAGCGCGGACCACTGCACCACGGTCCAGCCCGGTGCTTATTTCAGTTAAATACTAAAATACTTTGACTTCATTGACAGGATTTTGAGTGAATTGAAGACAAATATTTTTGAAAATATGATAAAAATTTGTGATAAAAGTGTTTTTAGATGTTTGACTTGTATTATTTTTTTAGAAGAACTTACCAAAAGTTCACATTGCTGCATTCGCTGCACAAATTTGAACCCTAATCCCGCCCTGAAGGTGTGCAAAAAGTCACTTTATGGATGTTTTGATGCTTCGATTAAAAAAAAAAAAAACGTATGTAAATTTAAATGACACTTTTAGCCTAAAGTTGGCTCAGCTTCTGTTGTTTCTTCACTTTTTTTTATTTTGATGCTTTCATCTGAACATTTTTCAGTTTTAGGTGTAGATAATGTTTTTTTCCTGACATTAAGAGTAGAAAATATTGCTTAGAAATTCCATTACAGCATTTTAAAAAGAGTTGACAGGACAGATCACAAAAATATTCAACTTTTGCTGGAAAAAGCTTCATTTACCTGAAGCTTTTCTCCCTCACAAAAACAGAAAGTCTTCCTTTAAAATGATTATTAATATGAGTTCTGCTTTAATAAATAATTACATTTTTCCTGGGAGAACTGGGTCATATAGAACATCTTCTGCAGGTTTTCTTGGTAAACTCTGGTCTATTTTTAGTTAAAGATAAAACATCGGATTTCCTTTCGGTCCAGAACTGTCTGAGTTTGTTGTGCAGCAGGAACCAGTTCTGAAGGAGGAGCTTCTGACGTGCACAGATGGACGTGCAGCACTTTCAGTCTGGTTGATGTTTGGATGACTCAGCAGAAAAAGTCAAGCAAACCTTTTTTAAAGCCTCTTCTTTGATCCAAAGCCGCTCCACGACGCTGCAGGACGGATGTACGAGCTTCACCTGCAGCTTCCTGCTCACCTGTGTCTCACAGGTGTCAGCAATGCTCGTTCAAGCAACCACTTTCAATGAAAAGTCAATGTAACACAAAAATATGCGCAAACTCTCTCCTCCACGTTGTTCTGCAGTTGTTTAGGTCGTTTTTTGGCTCTACGTACAGAACGTGCAGCCATTGAACGCATCAAAAGTTAGACCAGTTGAACTTTGACCATCAGACACTCACTCGTCACGTATTCACGTTTGGTCAAGGACCCTCCACATCACTTTTTGACGTTTTCGGTGTCCCCAATTCGTTGTTTTTGACATGCTGGATGCTCCAGTTAAATCAGGGGTCTGGTCGTTTTGTCAGACACGTACCGGACACGGACCGAACCTTGAGACGTGGCCGGTACCGAACCTTGAGACGCGGCCGGTACCGAACCTTGAGTCGTAGCCGGTACCAAACCTTGAGACGTGGCCGGTACCGAACCTTGAGACGTGGCCGGTACTGAACCTTGAGACATGGCCGGTACCGAATCTTGAGACGCGGCCGCTCCCGAACCTTGAGACGTGGCCGGTACCAGTACTCTAACCCTAGCCCTGTCTGTGTCAGGTACTGGTACGCTCCACGTCCCAGTTTGAGTTCTGGAGGTTGATTTAATTGGAACAGCCTGCACGTCATAAAAACCACGAGTTGGGGACACCCGAAGCATCCAAAAGTGACGCGGAGGGGTCCCAGACCATGAGCTAAAATGTGACGACTTGGGGGTGAGCAGGTGTTGGGGACTCGGATTCGGTGGTGACGTACGGATGGCGTCATTTTCAAAACGTGGACGTACCAACTGTTTAGATAATTTCTCATTCAGGATCAGATTTTAGTTTGAGATTCAAGTCTCTCATGGATACGGGGCGGCTGTGGACAGCGGTCCACTTCTGATGGCGCCAGCGATCGCCATCAGTGCACGACTGTGTGAATCGAACTGTAAAGGGCTTTTCATGTATGTATCCACCATTAGCCAAATGGAAAGAGAGCCGGGATTGATTTGATTTGATTTCACACCAAGACTGCAGGTACATGCGCTAGTACAGCGGTCAGCAACCTGCAGCTCCAGAGCCACATGTGGCTCTCATGGTTAAAGAAGAATAAAAAAAGATTTTCTATTTAAATTAAAATAGAAATGCAGCTTCACCCAAGTCGTACTAAAACATTTTGACCGATTTTTGAGAGCCGTGTACCACCAGAAATCAGTGAGAGATTGGTGCACAGCCAGAATTCATACTTAAGACAAACTGGATTATAAGGCAAGTTTCCTATTATTGAAAAATTCAAGGACTGTAAGTGCTCCTCAGGGTCGGGAAAATACAGTTTGGGTCACTTAGTTCTGATTTATGAATATCTGGCTGAGATGCACCAACGATTGTAAAATAATTTTTTTTTTCCACTGTTGACATGACACTATACCTACTACATTCGCTGCATTGAGATGATCTGAAATGGGTCAGGATGTCTTTTATTTTGAAGGGATGCCATACAAACCTTAGTCAAAAGTTATAAACTGTTTCATTTTTTTATTGCTATTTTTTCTTAGTTATGCCAAAAAAAGTTTATTTACCAAAATCAAAATAACATAAACATAAATGAGCAGCTTAGACTTCTGAATTGAAGAGAAATAGATGTGAAAGGCTCTTTAAGGGTTGAGGGTTGCAGACCTCTGCGTTGGGTATCAGTGTGGGCTCAAAAATTGTGCGTTCTTGACTGTGCATCCCATGACCTGAATACTTTTCATCACAGATTTCCTTTTTGATGGTTTGATTCTGACGTTTTAGTTGCAGAAACAAATCACACCTGTGTTGTTGCAGATGGTACGGCCCAAACTGTCATCTCCTTCTTTTCTCCAGTTAACGTGTTCAAAAACCTTGTTTAAGCCGAACTGTTTTATTTGTTTTCAGTCTGGAATCTGCTTGAGCCTGAAGCTGCAGGGAGGCTGAGCGTCGGCCCCGTGTGCGTTTGTGTGTCTGCGCCGCAGCCGGCAGGTGTGTGTTTGTGTTCCAGGCAGCCATGCCGCTGCCACTCACGGGGAAGCTGGTCTGCAGCTCGTCACCGCCAGACGCTGACACTCTCCCGCTCCTAATGTGCTCATTAGCGACTGCACAGCACTGGGGTAATTGATAGCCAGCACGCACAGAAAAAAACCACACACATATAGGTTACTGCGAAAAAACCAAACCGTTTCCGTCTCTTTAATGCTGCAGTAGAAAAAAAGGTTATACCAAGTCATATAATGGGGATTCATTGTCAAGAACAACAACAGAAAACCAAAGAACCCAAAAAAAAAAAACTAACGGCACAGAACACACTGTGCTGTTTACATGCCATTATTTTACACGTAACTTCTTTTTTTTGTTTTTTTCTTCTCTTTTTCTGCTATTTCTTTACACTGGCAGATGTCAGTTACTTCAGCAAATTAACTGCCAGAAACGTGGCTGAACTTGTCAGTCATGAAGCGACTGTCACCATGGTTACCTTTCATATCCCAAAAAGATAAAGCTGCAGTGTGGAATCATGGCAGAGTAATTAAACAGAACAAAAAAAACAAAAACAGGAAAAAAGGATCGATCCAAAAAAAAAAAAAAAAAAAAAAAAGCATTCAGCATCTTTAAAAACAACTCATAAATAACAGTTTACACGTGAATAATTTCATAAAGTAGCATCTTTTTGTGCAACTTTAATATCTTTTTAATATTTTAGTGTTCATACAGGGGCACATGTATAGTAGTTTCTGATTGAAAGGAAAAAAAAAACTTGGAAATACATGGAGTTCTTTTGTTTCACATCCTTTTGATAACACATTTATAAAACTTTTGTGCAAAACAAGTTTATTTGTTTTTATATACTGTTCAACCAGCATATAGTCAGGACATTTTAAATTAAAAATATAAAAATGATGCATAATTTAGACAGCAATTAATGTTTTATTTACATATTTTACACAGACCTGAATTAATATAGGCCCCTGATCAACCAAAGTCCAATCCTTGTTTTATTCTGCTTTGTTTCCACGCTTTTATTTTGTCAAACTAATGTGAAGTTCTTGCTGTGGATGGAGATTCTATAAAGTGTGTGTGGAAACAAGCCTCCCAATGGTAAACCTGGACGTTGGGATGTAGAAATGCCTGGATGTACCCAGAGGGTGAAACCTTCCAATGCCGACTCCAGCATAAAAATACTTTATCAAAACCAAACAAACAAAAAAGGAATATAGAACAATCAGAAGAAAAAATGTAAACCATGGAAAGTGCACCAGATTTAGTTATAAAATGTTTAACTAAACTGTTTTTATTAATGCATGCAGCTTATCACACCTTAGAGATGCCAAAATAGAAAACAGCGTCAATCCTTTCAACACAGAAAATACTCAGAATGTCTTTGAAAACCTTCATCCACTCACAAGCTTTGTTCCTTTTGAGGAAAACGTCAGTCAAAAGCTTTTGGGGGGGCGGAGTCAGACCACCTGACTTTCAAAATAAAACTGCTACAATACTGAATGTAAAACCATGAAGCCACACTCATGGGGTCCTTGTGCGGTTCCATCATAATCCTCGAATCTTTTTCAATGTTGGAAGCTAGAGTGCTGCTACGGCTTATCCAGCTCACACACGTACATGAGGTGGTCTTCGGGGGATTTCCCATGAGTCTTGCTCAGGTGAAGCTTCACCGCGTGCTTGCTTGCAAAAGTCCGGTTGCAGAGCTTGCACTGGTAGATGGCCCCGCCGTCGTCGTCGTCCGGAGAGGGCGACGGCGACTTGACCAAGGACGCGGTCAGGGACGAGGACATGGACATGGGTAGAGTGGAGGGCAGGGACGTGGCTAAAGAGGACGGTAGAGGATGGCTGGTCGGGTGAAGGTTAGCGAAAAGTTTCTCGGTCAGTCCTTTCGTGTGGCGTTGGTGATGATGCTGGGAAATCTGAGTGAGCAGCTGCTCGCCCGAAAGCTTGGCCAGGTCCCGCAGGCGAAAGCCGAGATGGGACTCCAGGTGGCTGACGTAGGTGGACGGCGAGCGAATCTGTGAGGCGCAGTCACTGCAGAAGAACACCGGGTGACCAGAGTCCAGGTTCTTCAGGAACTTGGTGCCGCCGGTTCTTCTCAGCTGGTACTTTACATTAGCCAACCAGTGTGAGATAGTAGTCATGGAAAGGCCAGTGAAGCGGGAGATGTGCATTCGTTCCTGGGGGCTCAGGTCCGACATCATGTACTTGCCGTCGTTGGTTTGTCTTAAACTAGAAGCAAACTGTGCTTGCAGTATAAGGAGGTGTTGGGGGTTCCAGTTGGACTGGCGACCTTTCCGTTTTTGTGCAGGAGAGACGTCCTCGGTCTCCTCCGGCGTGGCCCCTTCGATGTCGGAGCGCTCGCACTGGCTGGTCGGCGTGGAGGACTTGGATGTGGCCTGACTTTCCGTCAGGTTTCGCAGCATGTCCGAGATGTCGGACAGGGCGTTTTCTCTCAGAGGGGAGGTGGACATGAAGGAGGCGACGGCGGCAGAGGCTTTCGTCATCGCGACAGCTGAGGACGGGGACACGGACGGCGTGGAAGTGGTAGAGGACAGAGCCGTCGAGCCCAAAGAGCCTCCGTTGCTGCTTTTATCGGCCCCCTTTCCTTTGGTGAGGTCGATGGGTTGGTCGTTGCTTAGGTGCTGCTGGTAGAAGTAGTGGTCTAAGTGGTCGTTGTTGGTCTTTTTGGCGTGCGCTGGTGGGGTGGAAGAAGCTACGGCTGCCTTCTCTGCCAGGCTGTTGCTCATCTTGAACAGCATGCTCATGGGGTCGAGGGACGGCAAGGCGGGCTTGGCGGCCTTCCCCAGGTGTACGTTCATCACTGACTGCAGTGCGCTCAGAGGGTTGACGAAGGGCTGTTCTGGAGGCGGGTGGTCGGTGATGATGGTTGTACTGCCACACAGAGGGGTAGGTAGGGGGGAGATCACAGCGGGGGACTCCACTCCGTTCTCTACCGATTCCTTCATGGTTATGCTACCGTTTGAATCTCTGTGGTCGGTTCCACCGCTTCCATCTTCTCCTTGACCCCCACCACTTCCCTTGTCGGGGGTTTCACAGTTTGCTCTGTTTTCTTTCGGCGACTCGCCTTGGGCTGCGTTCTCCGTCTCACTGTTGCAGGGCGACGGCGTGGCATGTCTCAGAGGAGAGTCCTTCAAGGCGGCGGCGGGTTCTCGGGTTTTCTCTTCCACCTTGACCACTTTCTCTGTCACTTTTTTCACTAGTTCCTCCATGGCATGGAAGTTATTTTTGGGCAGTGGGGAGGTCTGGCGACTGGGCGGTGAAAGCAGGGTTTGACTCTTACCGGTTGGGGAGAGGATTTCCCCTCCAGGGAACATGTATTTGAGGGGGGAGCTCTTGCCGGAGTTTCCGAGTGAGAGCTTCATTATGTTTGGGAGCTGGTAGGCAGCATGGATGCTGGGATATCCACCCCAGCTTGGAGCTCCGTTCTGAGCCTTGTTGATGGCCGAGGTCACGGTGTTCTCCAAAGACTTGAGAATATCCAGACCCCCTTTTGGACTGTCGTCCAGGTCCTCCTCCGTCAGATAGGTGTACTTGGAAGAAATGTCAAACTTCTCCTCGCCGTCCTCCTCCCCTCCTGCCCTCTTGTCTTTGAGAGTGTTGGTGATGACGGGCTCTTCAGTGCAGCCCTCTTCCTTCTCTTCCTTCTTTATCTCCACCACCATGGCGCTGGGGGACATGCTGGTAGGAGGAGGCACTGGAGCAGGTGGAGGGGAGAAGGTTGTGGCCGCCAGGGGGACCGACTGAACCTTCTCCTCGGTTGTTGAATTGGACATGGGAGCTTGGGGTGACGACTCGATGACGGGTTTCCCCTTCTTGATAGCAGAGTTGGTGACTTTGATGAAGTGTCCCGTCACCATCATGTGAGCCGTGAGCTCCTGCAGCGTGTCGTGGGAGCTGCCGCACTCCATGCACTTCAGGATCTGAGACTTTCTGGATTCGAACTGCCAGGCGTAGCTGGCGCCGTTCTGGTGTCCATAGCGGTTGTTGGGGGTGATGTAGGGGTTGTTGATCTTTTGGAGGATGTCGCTGGCGTCATTGAGGGAAGCGGGCTTGGGGGTGGTGCCTCCGGTGGAGTCTGGCGAGCTGGGGATGTCCAGGTCGATGGGGACTCTTTTTCGGGCGGAGGAGATGATCTTAGCTGCCACTGGCGTCACGGGTTCCTTCAGAGGCACTTTCTGATAGTGTTTCGTCTTGATCATGTGGACGCTCAGGTCCTGGAGGGACTCGAAGGAGTGTCCGCAGTACATGCACTTCAGAACCTTTTGTGCATCCTCCTTGCCCTCCATCTCCAGCAAGGAACGCTTCCTGGGCTTGGACCAGCGCTTGGTGCCCTCGCTGTCTGTCTCGTGGTTATCGTCGCGGTAGTGCCCGGTCTCGTTCATGTGTACCGTGAGCTCCACCAGAGTGTCGTAGGCGGCGCTGCAGTCCTTGCAGCGGAACTTGCTGGCGCCGGTGAATATGGAGCCGTACAGCTTGGAGCTCTGCCGGTAGAGCTGAACAGTACTAAAGAGGTTGGGTTCCGTGGACGCCGTGGACACGGCCACCACGGGGTGTTGAGCCATGCTCAGTCTGTTGTGGTGGTTCTGGGAGGCCTGCTGCAGAGTTTTGGCCATAGCGGTCTGATGCCAGTCGTAACCGCCGCTGCCGCAGCTGCTGCTGCTGCTGCTACTGCTGCTGCTGCTGTGGCTGCGAGGCAGCTTCTCTGCCGGCGGCTGGCTCATGTTCAGGTTCAGAGTCGACCAATAGGAATTGGTCAGGAAGGAGGTGTAAATGGCCTTCATCTTCTCCAGGCTGTCGGCCACAGACCCGGCTGCGGGGAGCATGGCCTCATCTCCGCTGAGTGAGGTAGGAGCTGCGGCCATCATGGCAGAAGAGGACGGGGACAGCCCGTTGGAAGGGTCTTTAGAGACGACGTCTTCCTCGTTTTTGATGGAGGAGCTGTCGAAGTCGGACATTCTGTCGCTGGACTCACTCAGGTGGGACTCGCTGTCCATCTCCTGACCGGAGAAGTCGGCAGCATTGGGCGAGTCGTGGATGCCGGTGGATCCGGGTCTGTCCTTGAGGAGGAAGTTCTTGTCCGGACACAGGAGCTTGACGGTTGCTTCCTCGCCTTCTTGGGCCGAGTCTTCTCCGTCGTGGTCTTCGTCCAACAGGGCGGCTTCTTTCTCATCCTCGGGGACGTAAGCTGCACAGAAGGAAACAGAAAAGATTTGTTAGAAATTCATCCACCAAAACATTTTCTACTCCTGAATTCTTTTGTTCAGTACTGCAGAACATCAGGCAACGAGAGGGGAATGGAGGGATGAAAACAGAAGGATGAAGTGAAAGAGGAAAAAAATGTCTCCTCAAAGAGAACTTGCCACCTTATTCTTCTCAAGGGGCAACAGCTTGAAATTAAAGCTAAATTTGAAATTAATGAAGCACATTCTGGCGGTGGCATTCGTTTCTGAAGTAATAAATTACTTGTATCAACCTCGGAGACAGCGGTTCCTGTCTGTCAATTAATATGTCTTACGCTTCTTCTGCAGACTCTAATGCATTCACTAACAGACACACTCACCATTTAAATTAAGCATGCATTTTCACTCATTACACTGCTCAGCCCTCGCCTCCGCGTAAATAAAAAACAAAAAAAAACGCATGTACGTTTGCATGCGACAAATCTCTTCCTGCAAAACCCATTTGCTTCAATTACCAAAGATTAGAAAAAAAATTGCTGTTATTATTTACACTTTAGCTGCAGGGAGAAGGCTTGCAACTTTTAATTTATATTCAAATCCCTCTAGTTTAAGAGTAATGACGGCAGAAATCATACAGAAGAGACGCATCAAGACGAATCGCAACCCTGACTCCTAAATCTAAATGTTTGCTTTTGTTAAAAAAGCTGTTTCACTTGAAATGATTGAAATGATTTCTGCTCACGCCTCGTGATTTGGATTGGACGCAGCAAGGCTGAACAAACGAGTAAAATTATCCAATTCCTTTTTATTTTTTGGTGTTTGTCTGTATCTGTTTTAAAATTCTATTGACTGAAGAAGAAAACATCAACAAAATGTCATGTTTGATGGAACATTCATCATATTCTGTAGGTCTGAGATGTCATAGGCTGCGTCTTTTACTTGTTTGCTAAAGTAAAAACTAATGTCAACACTTTGCAAAGAATATTTATGAATCCACTGTTTTCTGACAATTAAACTTGGATAATTTCTAAAATTATTTATCTCTCTATTTCTTTTTAAATAAAAAAATCATACAAATACAATGCATTGTGGTCTATAATCACCAATCTAGTGAGCATCGATGCACACACGTTTCTTGCATGTTTCTGGAAATTTCCCAGGGTAATGGATTTTAGAATTGTAGATTAAGATGCCAAAGAAAAAAAAAAAAACATAGGGATCACCCAAAAGTGGAGTGAATAGAGAAGGAGTTCAGACACAGCCATGATGTTGGTGTGTCAGATGATGGTTTGAGATGAGAAACCCACATTGTAGGACAGTGTAGATGCTGCTAGAAAAACTGTAAAACTGAAATAAAAAAGGCTGAAATAACAATAAAAATACATTTAAGCTACTAAAATCAGATAAAATAGCTAGACCTCATTACCAAATTTAAAAAAATTGAGCAAAAAAAAAACTTGAGAAAAAACTTTAAACGTGTACTAATGTTTGAGCAAAATACTATATAATAATAAAAACAAATAAGGCAAAAAAGACAACAAAGGTTTGGTGCTGCCAAAAATAGTGTAAAAAAGTTATAAAGTATTACATTTTCAAAGATAAATACCTATCTATCCATTATCTGAATCCTTTTCATTGTCACGTGTTGCTGGAGCCTATCCTAGCTACATTTGAATGAAGGTGGAGTTTACTTTAAACAAATTACTTCATAAAGACTCGATTAAATATGAGGGCTACATGACCAAATTCATGGTCAAAAACGCATTTACTGATCGATGGATCTGGTTTATATCAAGCATAAATTGCGGACAAATAAAATCAAAGATTTTTCAAACTGAAACTGAGCTACAATAACTTAAAAAAGGGTCATATTACTAAATTGTTTTGTAAAATACTGTCTAATAATTCAAAAAAATTAGTTTACATTTTTAAAAAGTGCCACAAATAGACAACGAAGGTTAACTGATGCCTAAAATAGTTAAAAAAAAGCTATAAATGGTTATGTATTTAAGGATAAAAGGCTAATAGTTTACTGCTAAACTAGCTTTTAGGCTAATTCTGTCTTATTTTAAACCACGTGTTTCGTCTTGTGTTTTCCTTAAATTGAGTAGTCGCCTTGTAATGAATAAATATTAAAGAATATCCATTCAGTTTTGGAACACACTGAATCCTCTTTCAGGGTCACGTGTTGCTGGAGCCTATCCCAGCTCCGGTTGGGTGAAGGTTGGGTCTACGCCACACACTCACGTGCACACCAAAGGGACCATTTAGAACCACCAGGAAACCCACAGAGCCGGTTTTTGGACTTTCTCCGGACAAACTTCTCTCATGCACGAGGAGCACATGCAAACAGAAACAGGATTTGAACCGGCATCTCCTCCCTGTGAGGAGGGATCACTAACCACGACACCACCACGCAGCCCTGGAGGGTAAATACTGGAGTCTAAACATAAATGTTTAAATCGATGCTCCTTAAAAGTTTGTAGCTGAAAGTCCGAGTGCTCTAAAAGTGCACAAATAGAATATATATTTTTTTATTTTCAGTTTGAACAAATATAAAAAAGTGAGCAAAAAAAAAAAAGAATAAAGTCCAGAATAAAGTCCAGAATGATGTCCAGAATGATGTCCAGAGGAACCTTTGATTCGTATTTACGGGATGATGTCATCTAAACTGAAAAACCCACAACTATCAAAGGCTTTGAGGAAACACAATCCCAGAATTCCAATCATAACCCGCTAGCCCTCGCCGAGCAACGCCAGCTGTGTGTGTGCGCACGTGCACGTGTGTGTGCACGTCCTCGCAGAGCATCAGCAGCAGAACAGAGGAGTCTTTGTCAATGTCACGCCGCCGTTGCCACCGGTGATGATACAACACCGCCGCAGGATAAACAGATGCAGAGAGACGCAGATATCCCAGAGCACTTTGCACATCGCTCTGGAGCGCACACACACACGTGCACACGCACGCGCACGGCGGTTGGAATCAAAGTGTTGTTGTGCAGAAACTGTTTGCCACTGGAGTTCCTCTGTTGAAAGTGCAATCTGTTCCTGCGTTCAGTCCACTGGCGGCGGCGGCGGGTTCCTCCTGAAACGCTGCGAAGACGCCAGCAAACAAAAAAACACAAAAACAAAAACGTCTTTTCTGTCACAGACTCTAAAGCTCAGTTGATCCGTTTCTGCTGTTGGTTCAAACCGGAGATTTATCACCACGCTGCACCCCAGAGGCCCCCCCCCCATCTGAGGCGCATCCACCACCCGTGCACGTACGTGCAACCGAGCACGCGCCATCTGTTCTGCATCACGCCAAAGCAACAGCTGTTTAAGAGAACGATGCCGTGGCTGAGGCGTTCCATCGGCGGGAAATCACCTTTCGCTGCATCTGTGTGACAGGAACGGCGTCTGAGACCAGAGGAGCGCCGCAGCCAAACCTGCGTGCAGACATGCACCTCCATGCAGCACGTGCACGCCGTTCAGGACGAAAGAGTCTTTAAGTCTTATTGAGGATGGAGGTCTCACTCTGATCATATTTTGATCAATTCTCAAACTAATGGTCTTTAATTGGGATTATGACGTTTTAGCCAGAATCCAGAAATCTTCTGTTTCTAGGACATAGTTTCTGCAGAAATTCACCTCTGAGTTGTGGACGGGACTGTGGATGCAGAGCAACCCCGCCCCTCTTCCCCTCCTTGGTACTGAAAGCTTGGAGCTCGTGCCCCCCCCCAGTTGACCTTTTCGTAAAGACAGAATTTTTTTGTGTTTTTTACATGTTTAAAATAATAATCAAATAAACATGACCAATGGTTTTATTCAGCGATGCATCGATCAGTATATTAAACAGCATTTAAGTCATTATTTTACTTTTAACAGTATTACATTTGTTGATAAGTCGTTTTCCCAGCATGCATCTGCAGCTTCTCATGTGTCGACGGTAAACTTCTGCTGCTCCGTGAGCTGCACTCATGTTGGGATTTGTTTGATGTGCTCACAGTGAACGTTTGGTCAAAGCAGAATTCATCAGTGAGAAATATTGTTATAATCGGGTTTTTGGGCGATATTTGGTGCTGATGTGAGCTCAGCTGCTGGAACCCTGAAGAGCAGCTGCTCATCCATCAGTTCTTCTGCATTTACTGCAGCAGAATCAAAGAGAGTCACGGATCCATGTGGTATCGGGGGAGGGGCAACCACATGCACACCAACACACACACACACACGTGCACAGATGATCCCAAATCCTGCTGGCTTTAGCCCAGACTCAGAGGTTCACGGCAAACAGGCAGAATCTCTCAGATGAACCGGAGAAAACAAACTGCAGGAGCGCCGCCAAACCCCCAGGTATCAAGGTGCTCTTTCATTTCTGAGAGGAGAGATGGAGGTTCAAGGTGAGATGAGGAGGTTCAAGGTGAGATGAGGAGGTTTCAAGGTGAGAGAGAGAAGATTCTAGATGAAAAGAAGAAGAGTCTGAATGAGATGGAGAAAGTTCCAGACTAGAAAGGAGAAGATTACAGATGAGATGGATGAGGTTCCAGGTGAGATGGAGGAGATTACGGATGAGATGGAGAAGATTCTTGGGTCTGGATAAGATGGAGAAAGTTCCAGACAAGATGGAGAAGATTACGGATGAGATGGAGAAGATTATGGATGAGATGGAGACGGAGAAGGTTCAGGATGAGATGGAGAAGGTTTAAGATAAAATGGAGAACGTTAGGGACGAGATGGACAAAGTTTCAAATGAGTTGGAGAAAGTTCTGGATGAGATGGAGGAGGTTCCCTAAAAGATATAGAAGGTTCCTGACAAGACGGAAAAGATTCCAGATGACTTGGAGAAGGTTCTGGATGAGAGGAAGAAGGTGGAGGAGATGTCTAAATCCGACTGGTTTGGATGATACTGTAAATTTAAATCTGCAAACCAGAAAAGTTTGTAACAAAATTCCTAAAGTGACGTAAATTCCTGCCGACTCGTGCAGCAGCAGCAGCAGCAGCAGCAGCAGCAGCAGCAGCAGCAGCAGCAGCAGAAGCAGCAGCGGCGGCGGCGGCGGCAGCAGGGATGGAGAGGTGAAAACATGGACACAGTAGAATACCTGAGACGAACAGGAAGCTGCAGTGAGGAAATCCTCCTGCATTCTGCAGATGTTCTGATGTGAGGAAACGTTTATCACGCTTACGTAACCGCTGCACGGACACGCCAGCGCCGTCTGTTTACTCTCCGCCTCAGACTGTGCAGGCTCTGTGTGCCTCTCTGGGGGTGGGGGGGTGGGGGGGGGTGCTCCGTCCACATTCTCCGTCAGACTCATCTGACACCAACAGAAAACCAACTTTTCCTGTTCCTGAGGTAATCTCCACGCCATGGTTCCCGTCTTCCTCCAATCAGCGCTGAAACCTGCATTAATGAACGTAATTGAATCTGAGATCGATGCTGTTAATTATTGTGATCTGACACGCTCGGACAAAGTGGCGGGATCGCCTGTGTGTCCGCGGAGGAGGCGTGTCATTCATCCCAGAAGATGTGGGATTGATCCGGACCTCAGCTCCTCTAAACATGCAGCCGCTCTGGAATTCGGCGCTTTTTCCTCCTCCTGTGGTGAACCGTGGCGACACAAACGTCACTCAGCCTTCATGTGGAGAACCCGAGGCTCCGTGTGAACCGCAGATCCAGAACGCTTCCTTCTGATAGACACCAACAAGAGGTTTGATCAAGCTTTAGTTTAACGGAAAAGGAATTCTTTCCAATTTATCACACAAAATGTTTCATTTGACATCGATTGTGATACTAAGAAAATATTCACTAATCTCTGCAACAACAGCAACAATGAGGCGCAAAGAGGCCAGAGATACAATGGAGTTTTAAAGCGTTACTTTTTTTACTTTGTAGATGTTGTTTTTTTTTTTTGTTTATCACAGGAGTTACTCATCTAGAATAGACACATCTATGAAGTAGTTGGCGTTATTTTTTACAATTAGATGTTTTAAGATGCATTTAATTCAGACAAACATGAACATTTTCCTCGTTTCCTTCATCTCACTTCTCATCTCTTTCATAGAAAATGAGTCCAGAGATAAAGAATAAAAATAAAGATCTGATAACGATTGAAGATTTATGTAGATTTGGTAAACTGAGCACATTCTGTACAGGATGTACGGTATTAATGGACGTAAATCGGAACACATCAGCTGTTTTAAAATTCAAAATAACATCAAGACTATAAAACTTGAACCGTGTTTTAGTGAGGGGTCGTACTGTCCTGCATGATAGGAAGGAAGTCATGAAAACAAAGGTCCAGATGAGCCACTTCCAACACATGAAAAAGAGTTTTGTGGTTCTGATGAACAAAACTGAACCGCTTTCAAGTCCTCAAAATAAAAAAGAGGAATTTTTAAAGTAGAACATCTTCATCTTTAGAGTCCTCTGGTATATTTTATTACTTGTTT
This sequence comes from Oryzias melastigma, assembly GCF_002922805.2. NCBI lineage: Eukaryota > Metazoa > Chordata > Actinopteri > Beloniformes > Adrianichthyidae > Oryzias > Oryzias melastigma. Next base: position 33,725,193 of record NC_050514.1, on the reverse strand, counting down.
TTTATGCCATCTCTGCAGAAAGTGAGCTTAAACCCAAAGTAATTCACTGAATCCAGCGGTTTGTGTTTGCTGTGAAACCCTTTACCCTCTCAGGAATGAGTGAAGCTGCAGGTCGACCTGCTCAGGTGATGAGGCAGGAGAACCGGGGGGTGGATCCGTGAGCTCAGGCGTGCTCCTGAGCGTCGGAGCGCCGTGTTAGCCCGGCTAATCATCTCCTCGTGCCACTCAAGCAGAGGAGATCCTGACAGGAAGCTCTCAGGCTGCCTGTGCAGGAGCGGCGCCGGCGTGCACGTTTACATGAACCCTCTACAAACACACTCGTACGACCGCGAAGACAAACACCTGGACCTGTCATTAACAAGGCCTTGTTGCATCATCTCATCTCTTTTATTTGTTTTTCTTGTCACGTTTTAGAGCTCGTGTCGAGTCTCCCTTAGGAGGTTGGAAACCGTCTTGGAGGGAAATACGGCTCAAAATTTGACCTGATCAGTGAATATTCCGCCACAAAGCAGCGCCCGAGTCTGCCTAAACAACCCCCTCTAGTCAGGAAGTCCTGGGACGAGGACACCCTCCCGGACCGAATCAAACAATCCGCTGAAGGTGCGATAAGAACAGCCCGTTGTCATGGAAACCTACTAGATTTCTGACATCACTTCTGTACCCTCCTCATGTGTCTTTTCTGGGCGATTAGCCTGGCTGCTGCCCCCTATTGGGCAACATGTCTCAACGGATTTACCTGAGGATTAATAAAGTATATCTCTGTCTCGATCGTTTGATTTCTGCATGTGTTTCCATTTCCTGTGAAGGATTCCATCTTCTTGAGGTTTATTTTCACACTTGAACTCGTTCTGACCTGACAAAGAACAGGAAGTGTTTAACACCGACAGACTCTGTTGTTTTCTCTCACAGGCCTTTTATTTCTGCTCCTTCTGCCTTCATTTGGGTGAAACTTCATAGAAATCACACAGGATTTGAATCACAAAAGAAGATCAGGTCGTAAACATTTCAGGATTTTCATGATTCCTTTTGACGCCTTAGATCGGAGCGTTACCCCAAGAATTTAACTTATGTCCACTAAAGTCTGTAGGCAGATTAGCTCATTTAATCTGCTGCTGTAGTTATGGAACGCAGAGTTTTTATAAACATTTTAATTCATGTGAGCTGACTACACTAAATAAGCACAATAAAAGTTTAAAATTAAAGTGTTATACCGTATTTATGTTTTAGAAAAAATAACAATGTTGCCAATTAAAAAAATAAATTTAAAAAAATTTACAAAAAATTATACACTATATTTGAAATCTTGTAGAAACTCATACATTTGCATAATTTCTTTAAAAAACAAACAAAAAACTACTTTGTAAAAGTTTAAAATGACTTCTAAGTGAGATTTTAAGTTTGTGCCACCAAGTTATTCGATTATTTTTTTTTTAATACATTTCATACATAAAACAGGATCAAATTTAGATATTCATTTAAATATTCACAGATTAAACCAAAAGAATTGTCATTTTTTAGTTTTCGCAGCAGCTGAACGATTAATGAGCCTCTGAATAGAAATAAGTCATCTAGATTAGCATGCAGACATTTCCTCATCCTTTCTCCGCCTTTAGTCGTTTTTTTGTCAGACCCAGAAGAAGTCTTGGGCTTTCTTCTCCATGGCTCTCGCAGGTCTTCCCATCACCGATAAGCATCAGCGACTCTTTACTGTTTTTTGGTTTCACTTCTCCTCAGACGTTCTGTTCTTTGGCTCTTTTATGGCGATATCCTTCTTGCCACTTGGTGCCCGGATTTTTGATACGGAACATTTCAATAACTCCTGAAATGTTCTTCTGGTGTTGTTGTCTGCATTTTTTGATCAAATTTCACTGCAGAATGACCCATTAGCATCACCATTCTGCCTTTGTAAAATTTTGGGGTTTTAACCACCCGAGCTGGGCTGTATGTGGGCTGGGGCTGCCAACATTAGTCGACTAATCGGCAACTAATCGACTATTAAAATAGTCGACGACTAATTTAATAGTTGATTAGTTGATACTTTATACTTATTGGAGTCAGAGTGTAGTAAAGTTGAACAAAGTTGTGAGCGTTCAGCACCAGAAAATGTATCAAAACTTTATCTTTTGTGAAAAATAGTTCCTTGTTTAGGATGTCGACCTCATTAGAGAGATCATGAAATTGATAGCTAAAAACAATGAAGCTAAAAGCTTAAAACACTGAAGTTGATCGCCAACCAAAATATTAGCTAAATTCCAAATTACCCTAAAAAACAAAACAAAAACAAAAAAACTTAGGTTAGCTAAAACAGCTAGCATGTAGCTGAAAAAATGCCAAACTATAAAATTTCATTATAGCTGAAAAAAAGCTTAAATTGCCCAAAACTGCGAGTAAATATTAGCCCAACTCCAAAATATCCTAAAAAACAAAAAAAGTCTAAATTCGTCAAAACAGCTAGCATGTAGCTGAAAAGAATAGCTAAACTCCAAAATAGCCTTAAAAACTTTAAAAAAGCATAGATTAGCCAAAAAAGACTAAAAAATGAAGAAAAAAAAAAGGTCAAAATTAGCCAAAACAGCTAGCATGTAGCTGAAATATTAGCTAAACTCCAAAATCTTATTAAATGCCAAAACAGTCCATAAAGCTGCAGAACGCCAATTTTTAAAACTTTAAACTGTAACTTTTTAACATAATTATGAATAATAAAAATGCAGGAATATTATTCCAGAATAAATCAACTTAAACCTTAAATAACTTTCAGTATTTTACTCTCCATAAAAATATATTTGTCAAAATTATAAGTTAGAAATGAGTGAAAGATTCATTAATAAGAATAACAGTGTTGGTGGACGTCCACGTCTCTCTGCGGTGTCGGTAAACCGTCCTCTGGCTGTTCTTTGTTATTCCGATGGCCGACACCGGCACTCTCTCCCAAAGCCCAGAGGGCAGCCTGGAGTCGTGAGCGCCGGTCTCTGGAGACGGCGGAACGCCGGAGTGTGCGGGGTTGGCCAAGCAGGTCCAACACGATCCATCACTCCCACCAGCTCCCATTTGTTCCTCCTCTCTCCAGCAGCTCTGCCCTCCAGTCCATCCGTCTCCTGGAGCCCCACACAGCCGGCCTCTCCTGCACGTTTTTACCTTATTTCCTCCATATTTACCGCCGGCCTACGGATGCGACTCGCTAAAAGGAGGAACACAAATGGAGTTCATCGCCGCACAATAACCAGGAAAACTGGGATGCATAAAACATGAAAAAGTGAGATGTTTGGGTTCCCGCACACATCCTCGGCTCCACAGTCTGGTGAGTCGCCGGGTATCCATTACTTGCCAGTCTGCTTTGATCTCTTTGGACAGCTCTGATCAAAAGATGTCATCCAACCTAGCCGAGCAGGCTCGCTGGGGAAGTTAGGACGTGTTTGTGTGTGCATGCCAGTGCATTTCAGAGTAAATCACACACTGGTCTGGGTGTAAATAAAACGACAGGATCACTTTAAGGTCCTGTCAAGTAGGCAGCAGGCGATTATGATAACGCCCGGTCTGTTCCAACGCAAACGGACACCCTGAAATTTACTGGCCGGAGGATAATATACATGATATAGCTTTTTTCCCTGTCTTCCTGCCGCCTGAACACGTCTTCCTGCCGCCTGATTTCCACCACATCTCCAGAGCGGTGGCCGAGCACTCCAAAACCATTTCAGACGTAAAAGAGCGCTCGTCCTCGCCGCATTTTTGACAAAAGGGAAGCAGGAATCGGGGGGTAAAAGCAGTAAAAGGTGTAAAATGTGGGGGCTTTTGGGAGGAAAGAAAAACGGCTTGCAATAAAGCCGGAAAATAGCACTGCTCCGAGGCAATTTAGACTGCAAAACACAAACCATTAAGTTTGTGCATTATCTTTTAATTTAATCTTGAATGATTTATAATCCATCACGCAAGGCTTCAACCATATCCAATTATTCTCTGCTGCTTGATTGACAACAAAGGTGATTTATTAAGCTAATAAAAACTGATGTGCTCTGAAAATAACCAGCCGGACGAGCTCAAAGACACGAGCGGGAGCAGATCGATGCTCTCAATGCGGTTTTAGCTCTTATTTTTGTAACTCTTCAGAGGAGGAGGCCTCCTCCAGAACCGCCGGGCCGCCGGTGCCGGGTTCTTCCTGGACTGATCGCTTTAATTCCTGCATGTATGTCATCTTAGTCTCAGCTTTATCTGCTAATGTTCCGCTCAATCACTCGATATTAATGAAAAAACAGAGAGCCAGCGGGCTCGGGAGCGGCGCCGGCGAGCGGATGAGCAGCTGGGCGGGTGGAACCCCCAGTTCACATGCATATCAATGCAGGAGTGCGCCATTAAGAAATATTAGCATGTTTACAGCAGCAAGCCATGTTCTGGGCTCATTTAATGAGGCTTTCAGCGTGCACGCCGCCCCCGTGCGCAGCGTGCACGTGCGCCGCCGCGCTCTCCCGGTTCCTGCGGGAGTCTGAGAATATGAGCTGCATGTAAAAAGCTGATCCTTTGGACGGTTGCAATGTAAACCTGATCAGAAACAGATGCGCTCGCAAACGGAGAGGATGCAAACAATTACGAGGTCAGAGGTTCAACAACCAGGAACAGAAACGCTGAGGCAGGAGGGAAAACGAAGCAGGAAGGAGCTTTATTCAGTCAAATATCAGACAAATCGAACCTTTTGACATAATTATGAACTAGATTTATAGCATTACCTGTGATAATGCTAGTGTGAATGCTGGAGGCTGAATTTGGCTGCTGAAGATGCTAATGCTGATAGCTGAAAACACTGAAGCTAATAGCCAATAAAATGTAAGCTAAATGCCAAATTAGAATAAAAAACAAACAAAAACAAAAAAAAAACAGCCATATTAGCCAAAATAGCTAGCATGTAGCTTAAAAAATAGCTAAACTTCAAAAATCCTAAAAAACTGAAAAAAAAAATAACTAGCGTGTAAATATTAGCCTAACTCCAAAATAGCCTAAAAAAACCTCAAAGGAAAAGCCTAAATTAGCCAAAACAGTTAGCATGTAGCTGACATATTAGCTAAACTCCAAAATAACCTAAAAAACAGAAAAAGAAAAGCCCAAACCAAGAAGGAGGTTTTGTCATTCAAATACCAGACAAATCTAAGGCTTATTTACTGTACTTTCATGATTTTTGTACTTTAATGAGAATAAATGATGTAATTAATCTCAATATAGTAAATATTTACTTGCTATGAGACTAGCACACACAAAGATAATAAGAATAAAAAAATATGAGAAACAGAACTCACTCCTCTGTGACCAAACAGACACACACGTATCAAAAAAGAAGATTTCTTTATGTTTGAACAAACTGCATCCAATGTTTGAGGAGTATTTTCTAATAGTTTGTTAAGTATTTTCTAATAGTTAGTGAAGTACTTTCTAATATTTTGTTAAGTATTTTCTAATAGTTAGTGAAGTACTTTCTAATATTTTGTTAGGTATTTTCTAAAAGTTTATGAAGTATTTTCTTTGTTGCGTCATTTTAAAAAAACACTAAAAAGCCTAAATATGTTTTTTTCTTTTTTCAGGTCTCACAATGAAATGGAAAAACGCCGCCGTCATAAAAATGTTTACGTGTACAAATACACACACATATTTATCCATGTACAAATACACACACATATTTATCCATGTACAAATACACACCTTCATGCATGTACAAACACGCTTCGTGTGTGTACAAATACACACGCACACATTCATGGTCATCCGTGTACAAACATGTTTTGCATGTGAATTATTTCACTCAGCTGTTTATTCAAATTAAGAAACGTGCAGAAAGAATCAGAAAACAGATTCAGATTCACAGTTTTCTGTCGTCTTCAGTGAATGTGGTGAAGCAGCAGCTGGAAGCTTCAGAAACTCGCAGAAACACCAACTATGACGCTGACATCATCATTTTACTGAAGCTTTTAGTGTTTTTGGTTTTTGATTGAAATCAAAGTCAATTTAGATCAATTTGTATG
>NC_050514.1:33705468-33719105 GCF_002922805.2 Oryzias melastigma | reverse complement strand
GCCGGGATTCGAACCGGGGCCTTCTCGCTGTGAGGCGAGAGCGCTAACCACTTGCGCCACCGTGCAGCCCGCAGAAAGAATCAGAAAACAGATTCAGATTCACAGTTTTCTGTCGTCTTCAGTGAATGTGGTGAAGCAGCAGCTGGGAGCTTCAGAAACTCGCAGAAACACCAACTATGACTCTGACATCATCATTTTACTGAAGCTTTTAGTGTTTTTGGTTTTTGATTGAAATCAAAGTCAATTTAGATCAATTTGTATGGAAAAAAACAACAACATTCATCCAGTGTTTTCTTTATATTAAAATAAATGTTCAGATTTTTAAATGTAGTTGACTTGGTTAGTTCCTGCAGTCTGTCAGGTTGTTTTTATTTATTTATTGAATTTCTTTATTTTAAAGCTCACACATCTGTGTGTTCATGAATCCTTTCATTCCCAGGGGAATTCTCTGAAATGAGGCGAAAATGTGAAAAACCTTTTGTACTTTTGAATACATTTATAGAACACCTTTCATTTAACAAAATAATGCAAATATTTCTAATATTTATAGTTAACAGAAAACAGAACAAAGGGAGTCAAAAAGATCAACTTTTAACTAAAAACTGTATTTTAAGGTTAAACAAAAGAAAAATAAAATATTTTAGTTAATAAATGAAAAAAATAAAGTCTGTTTTGATAATCACATAAAATATAGATACATTCCTCTACAAAATAAAAACCTTGCATGTTGGGAAGGCTTTTATTGTGAAAATCCACAATCATTTGAATGAATGGATCAAACGGGTTAGAATGGGGGTGTCCAAGTCTCAGTCTTGGGGGTTTATCCCACTTCTCCTTCCACCTGGTTCAGGAAGCATGAAGCTCCGCCCCCCAGGAGATGGGAGGGACAACCCCCCCCACCCCCAACCCCCCAGGTTTAAAATGGCTGCATTTCTCCACAGAAGAAGAAAAAAGGAAAAAGGTTCAGCACTAACATGATACACGGAGTAACCGTGTCGTAACCAGACTGCTGTGATGTGGAACAGCTGGGAGCCCCCCCACTATGTGACAGCTGCACACATGTGCCCCCCCCCCACACACACTCCATAAGGCGGCGTCCAGCACGTCTGCATGCCGGCCTCAGAAACTGCAGCAACACCAGAGATGTTTGAAATAATCTAATCCGTCGCGTCGTGAGCCCCCACCCCACTGAAACGGATGAAGCGGCCCCACCGACAGCTGAACTTCATAAACTGACATGCTCTCTACCTTTTAAAGACTTCTAAAAAATATCTTCAATTTTATGCTTTGTGCACGAGCAAACAAAACCATCTCACAGGCGACGCTCATTAATTTTAATATACAAATGTTTACTTCCTGCAGAAGTCACCTCGCAGCAGCTGTAATTTCACAAACGCTTTCCCTTTGTGCCCCCCCCCCCCGTCCTAGAGTTTGTTTTTTCGGAGGAGGAGGTGAAGAAGGCCTCGCTCGCCACGGATCCATCAACCCTCAACAGCTGACATTCTTCCCAGGCGTACGTCATGGCCGAAGTGGCGAGGAGACGGTTCCTGCCCAGACAAATGAGGGCCAGATGATGTTTGAGTCTCATCAGGACTGATAAAACTGACAAAAACTGAACAATTCTGCCTAAAAAACACTAAAAATGTTACAATAACTCTAATTCTTTCGATAGTCGATCACTTCGACTGTCACTGGATGTTTTCCGATTCCAACGGCTAAGACACATTTTCTTAAAAAAACATTCGTTTTTTTGAGCTAAAACAGCTTGGAACTTTTTACAGTTAACTTTAATAAAAAAAATGTTCAATATATGCTTTTGAAAAACTACTGAGGTCACATCTTGGAAAACATATTTTAAAAGAGGTACTTATATACGAATAAAAGATGACGGAGAATCAACTTTTGATTGTGTAATTCAGGAGTGTCAAACTCAATCAAACAAGAGGCCAAAATCCAAAACACACTTTAGGTCGAACAGGATAAACATTTATTCAACACTCTAAAACTACATTTTTAAAACTTTAAAATCGTAACTTTTAACATAATTATGAACTAGATACATAGTGTGAATGCTGTAAGCTGAATTTGGATTGATGGAATTGATAGTTAAAAACACTGAAGTTGAGAGATAAAATCACTGAAGCTAATAGCTTAAAATGTTGGAGATAATATCCAGTTAAAAAATTAGATAAATGCCAAATTAGTCTAAAAAAATCCCCTAAAAACTTACGTTAGCCAAAACAGCTAGCATGTAGCTGAAATATTAGCTCTAAAATAGCATAAAAAATCTGAGTAAATGCTAAAATAGTTCATAAAGCTGCAGAATGCCAAGTTTTAAAACTTTAAAACTTTAACTTTTTAACATAATTATGAACAATAAAAATGCAGGAATATTATTCCAGAATAAATCAACTTAAACCTTAAATAACTTTCAATATTTTACTCTCCATAAAAATATATTTTGTCAAAATTATACTAGTTAGAAATGAGAGTACGATAACATCGGGTCATTAATAACAATAAAATAAAATGATCTGAAGGGCCGGATATAGAATTACCCGGAGGGCCGGATCCGGCCCCAGGGCCTTGACTTTGACACATGAGGTATTATTGATTTAAGCATACAGATTGTGGGTGTAGGAACGCTTATTATTTTTATTTTTGCCATTTAAAACATGATTTTAATGTGTTTCCATAATGTATTTTGGGATAGCATTAAAAGTCTTTGATGTTTTTTAAATTTTTTTAAGAATTGTTTGTATGATTTGGTTTTTCTGAGGAAGAGCAGCTGTCTGCTAGCACAGCTAACGGAGATCCTGAACAATAAACTTCCATGTTAACCCGACATCACAGAACGACGCTGCAGCTTCTCTACTGCCTCAGATGAAACTTTCTCTTCCCAGCTGCTGCATTGTGAGGAAGCTCCAACATGTGAGAGTGAAGCAGCAGGAGTTGCTGAGTGAGACTGACTATCACCTGGAGCCAGCCCGGAGGCTAAATCACTCCTGGAAGAGTGACAGAAAATGTAGAAAGCAAAATGTTAAATGCTGACTGATGCTGTGTCTGCTGCATCCATCTCCTGCGCTCTCTCCATCTCTGTTTTCTCCGTCTGACTTCCTGAGGAAACACCTGCCACTCATCCGTCTCCATCCCTGCATCTTTATGTCTGCCGCTCGCCGCGGCCGCACACGTGAAGGCGTCTCACGCCGCCTGTGGCTGCAGCGCACGCCGCCGAGCGTTTGGCCGAACAGGAAAACTGCTGAGCTCAGCAGGAAGCAGAACTTTGATGATCAGACTCATCTCTGAGGACCTGAAGGGGAACATCAGCGGCTGAAGTTCAGCTCACAGAATCGAATGAAAAAATCTTTACTGACAAACAATGTTAAAACAAAACCCTGAATCCAGTCCTTCTGTTTTGTTTTCTCCTGCAGTTTTCAGCCAATAAAGAATCCTTCAAAGTGAAATCAAAGCAGCTCAGACTTAAATACGACGAAAACCCAGGAGTTCAGGTTCATCTTTAACATCCAGCTCAAATAAAATCAGAAAAACAGATCAGAGAAGATCAACAACCACAGAAAACTGGAGGCTTGTTTTCCAACATCAGAAAATAAACGCTGAAGTTGAAACTCAAGTTTCAGAACGAAATCAGCAAAACTCCAAATTCAATTCAATTCAATTTTATTTATATAGCCCAAAATCACAAAGAGATTTGCCTCATTGGGCATTGGATCTGATGTTCTGCAGATGTTCATGAAAAACCAAAGAGGACAAGAAAAAAACAAGATTAAAAACAAGAAATAAATGTAAAAATCTGTGATTTTGGTCCCGATGATTCTGATAAAACTTCACACCAGAGTTCACATGTCAGTGGAGTTTTTTGATTTGTTCTGTTCCTCCCTATTTCTGGTTTTGTTTCTTTTAAGTTTAGTTGTGTTCATTAAATGTATTTAAATGTGTCATCTCCTCCGTCCTCCGTTTGGATCGAGGTCAGCTTCAAAGTTTCCCTCACAAGAGTCACTTCTCCTACTTAGTCGTCTGAAGTCCATCTGCTGGTTACAGCCTCAGTTAGTCACACATTTATGTCCCTAAATGATTTTAAAAAGTGAATTTTAGCCCCTATTCAGGTTTTTGTTAAAGGAAGTTCCTGAGAAACTGTTGATCTGATGAGACAAAGAGGAGAATGTGACACCGAATCGTCCAGATTTCATCAAATTCTTCAAATTCTGATTTAAAATGGTCATCATTGTTCATCTCCAGCTTTAATAGTCTGATCCACCACTTTGCTCCACAAATTTGAGGTTGAAGTTCCCTCAAAACACCCTCTGCTCTTGTAGTCAAACAGGAGGAGAAGATCTGAAAAACGTGGCCGCCTGCGCAGCCGGTGGACGAGTCTGCAGCTGCAGGAAACGACAGTCTCTGAGTTTCTTCTTCTGTTCTGCAGTTGATGTGTCTCCCTAAGTATCTGGTTGTGCTTGGATCAAGTTTGTAGAAAGTCAAGAACTCTGAGAAATCATCAACCGATGATGGAAACTGCCTGAAGAGCAGAAATGAGCAGAGAGGAGTCGCCAAGTCGTCAAGTCAGAAACGAACAGAAACCCTCAGAGAGAAGTAGAAAACAACTAAATAAAGTTCTGACAATCTAATGTAAATGATTGAATTTAAATATTTGGATATCATCTCTAAAATTACTCCTCAAACTTGTTTAGTTTATTCAAAAGTTGTAAAACTGTTTAAGAATAAATACATTAAAAAAAAAGTTTTGAACAACAAAGTCATTTGTGAACAACGACAAATTCAGAATAAAAACTTAAAAGTGTGATTATTTTCACATCAACCAACATATTTCGTCCAAAGCTGCAACACAAATTGTTCACTTTCGCACCAATATTTTTCACAAACTAAAATGATCAACTTTTGAAAATATATATATTTTCTATATATTTGTGAGGTTTGTGTTTCAGATTTATTTCTATCTGAAGCGTAAATCTCTGTGAAATGTTTGCTCTGGAACAGAACTACAGGAATAAAGAGGGTTAAACTGCAGAGAACATTAAACATGAATAAAGTCAAAAGTCTGCTGATGGAAAACATAAAAAAACACAGTCTGACACTTTTGATCAGACGAGAACAGTTTGAGATTAAAATAACCTCAAACTAAGAGGAGTTTTCTCAAATTAAATAATCCGATCATCCTGTTGTCCATTAAAAAAAACATGGTTAAAGCTTTTAAAATGAAAAATTTACTTCAGGAAAATGATTCATGAGAGGAAATCCCTTCAGTTCTGTCTAATCTACATTTCATGTTGGATTTAAACTTTAATTGATAGAAAAATGTGTCAGATTTATGCTATTTCAGTAAAAAAATGTATTTTAGTCTCTTAAACTCTCAAAAACTCTAAAAAAAAGCACTAAAACTGAAGATCTGCTGAGAAATGAGAGCTAAAATTAGCCAAAAAAGCCACAACAGTCAGAGTTCGTGGGACAAAAACAAAGACGAGTGAAGCCCGTTGATGGACAGAGATGCTGTCAAAGCAACCCAACATCCCATAATAATCCGAGGATGCTCCCTCTGCCAGGCCCCTCTCTCCCTTAATCCTTTTCTCTTCTAAAGCTCGTCTCCTTATAATTAATTAGAGCGCAGCCACCGGCGAGCAGGAGAGCCGCCTGTTATCAGCACTCCGTCTTCCCTCTCTGAGTGTTTGTGGGCGGGGCCTGCTGCATCCGGCCACAGCAGACACTCTAACCACCACCTCTCCTTCCTCCTCCTCCTGTCGTGTGGGTCAGCATCGGCGATGGGGGTCATATCTTTTTAATTATCTTCCCCGCCTTTGATTAATTAATCGGCATGACAACGACTTGTTGGTAATGCTTTTCACCTGCCGCCGCCGCTGACTGACGGCCACTCTGTCCGGCTCCAAAGCAAACAGCTGCTGCCTAGCAACCGGCCGGTGATGGATGAGCGGAAGAGACGGATGGCCGCAATAAATCACGGCGTCAGGCCGAGCAGCGCCGATCCGGGGAGGCGGAGGAGAGGGGGGAATGTTTGAGTTCGGATAAAGTTCGACACAAACTGAATTTATCGGGACTTCCTGAACATTTATGTAAGAATAAGAAGGTTTTAGATTATTTACATATTTCTGAACTGATAAATTTTTCTGCATTCGTTGTTCTACTTGCTGGATCTCATCCTTTGACTTCATAAAATTAGAGCTTGCAGACGTCACACATCTTTTTTTATTTGTTACTATAAACCTGGATTCCTCCTGTTTTCTTCAATCTGTACGATAATCACACAAATTTAAAATTCTATTCTTACAGGGTTAAAAATCAGAGTTTTTCCAATTCTAAAGATCATTTCGAATATTTTTCTGAAACAGGAAGAGCGTTAAACCCAAATTCCGACACATTCATCTCAAAGATGGAGGATTTTAAAAACAAGAAACTCTTTAATTCTCCCATAATCTTTAGTTCATAAACAATCATCTTTGCCATCACATTTGGGTTTCCTGACCAAACAGTAAAATCATTAAGGTATGTTCTTCTACGGATGGATTACTCTGCTTTATATCTGCCATACTACAATCAGAACTAATAATCTATGAATTCTCATCACTCTTGAGATCATCTTTCTTGTAGATTTTCATGCCCACGTTCTATTCAGGAATTTTAAGGATTCAAGGGTTTTTTTGTCATTTCAACACAGCAGGAAGTGAAGTTTGTCTCAATTACAGAGCAAAAAGGAAACAAATCTAACAAAATTTGTGCTAAAACAATAAAGAATTGAAGATGCTAATAAAGAAATTCAACAGTATAAAGGTAAATATGAAGAGATTTCTGAGGTGACCACAGCTATGGAAGACGAGGATTATGGGAAAACAAGCGGTCTCTGGAGGAATGGAGATGGCCACTTTAAAAGGAAACCAAAGTTCTGATGAAGGTAATGTTCCGAGCATGACGAGTGCAGAATTGCTGTAAGTTTGTGAGAACTTCGACTGAACTTTATCACCTCATAGCGTTTATGAAAGAGCCGCTCTGTTTCACCAAGAAGGAAAACTGGGTTATGTTTTAATACAATTTAGACTGTTAAAAAAAAAACAAGAAATTAACCCTTTAACACCTGAATGGTCGCCTGGTGACGCTTAACCACAAAATCTTTAAAGCACTGTAACTTTTTAACTTTTCAACCGATAAATCCAGCAGATTCTGAAGGAGAAAAGCGGCTCATAATTGTGATTATTTGGCAATGTATTACTAAGTCAATTTGTCCTTCATTCTTACTGTCGGACATGTTTTAATTTCTCAAGTGTAAGGGTAATTTGTGTGTACAAAGCACATCAACACTAAGATTAGCAGAACTCCAAAGATGTCTGCAGTATTACTCCAAGAAAACAAAGATGCTGATATACAGCCAGAAGAAATGAACCTGCACACCTAAAGACAAAAAAAGTTCTGGTCACAAATCCCAAATGTGATTTAAAAACAAACTTTTCTTCATCTTCTGGACAAAAATAAGCAGTAAGAGGTGAACTTTCTTTTTGAACCGATGCAACGTGCCGGACCGCGGATCAAATAATCTGCTTAATGCAATCTAATCTTTAAAAATAACAAGTTTAAAGTACTAAACATGATTGAATAATCTTTTTTTGTCAGTAACCGTGATATAAGTGGGATAATAAACAACAAAGTGTTTTAATGCACGCTGTGGACGCCTGGTTCACACCACAGGCGGAACTACCGCGCGCACTTTGCTTCGCGGTAGTTCCGCCTGTGGTGTGAACCAGGCTTGAGCCACCAAGTCAAAGTGAAGGACTGTTTCTTTGTGAGGTGCAGTTGATTTGGATTAATAAATATTAATTATTTTTGATAAATCACATGTGTTTACGTTCACAGCCCTAGTAGAAACACTTCCCCACAGCAGAACAACATCAAAAAAGTCCTCACTCCAAACGTAGAAAGTTTAGAAACATCACAGAATGAAAAATAGGGTTGGTCCAGCACTCTGCATCAGCATCATATCTTTGTTTTTCTGCTGTTTCTTTTAAAAACAGTTGAAGTTTATTCTAAAGAGCATTTATGATGCAGAAAGGATGAACCTTGAAGCTTCACACAGACACTCATAAGAGTTTTGTCTTCTGACGCTCTTTTCTGCAATGTTCTTTTATTTAGTGTTGTTGCTTTTTACTAATAAAGTTGTGTTTATTTCATATTCATTATCTGTAAAAACGTCAATCCAGCTCAGAAAAAAAGCATTCCCCAAAAAGTCTTTGTGTCTTGAGTATAAAATGTTAAGAAATCGGAAACTTTGCATAAGAAGATTTCGAGTTTTAGCAGTTATATATGTAATGTGTGTATATTTATCTATATACATATATAGATATATATATACTGTATACATATATATATATATATATGTATACAGTATATATATCTATATACATATATAAATATATATACTGTATACATATATATATATATATATATATATATATATATATAGATAGATAGATAGATAGATACATATACTGTATACATATATCTATACTGTGTATAGATATATGTTCTCTCTCTCTCTCTCTCTCTCTATATATATATATATATATATATATATAGTTTACATATAAATAAATAAATATATAAATATATACATATCTATATATATATATATAGATATAGTATATATGAGTCTGTGTAAACTCAAAGCAGAAGGTTCATTCCCTTTGTTGAAGCTCCACCCCCTCCCCTCACCTGCCATGTCCTCACCCCCCCACGCACACACACAGCTGTAGCTCCGGTTACAGCTCTGTAGCCGTCCAGTCTAAATAAAATAGCAGTGATGAATGGGGGGGCCGGATTTGTATCCATCAACGGCCTCTTTTTTTAAGGAGCATCCATCTTCCATAAAGCCCTCCTTTGAAAGACGGAAAAGTGAGGAGAGTCCCAAAGCCCCGGCCTGAGTTTGTGCGCGTTAGATAAGACATCATGACGGATACGTGTCTGAGAACGCCGCCTCCCCTCCCCCGACAGAAACCAGCACAGAGGAGGTCGTTATTGACGCGCCAACACGCGGATGAAGGCTTCTCCGTCTTCCAGAAGTCCTCGTGAGTTAAAGGTAGTTTTCTCAGCTGAATCAGAGCAGCTGATCGCTCACTCATCCACACCATCATCATCATCCTCTTCATCCCCCAGAGGGGAGGACGAAGCGCACATATGTGCACGTGCACATGTGAGGCCCTGGCAGGGCCCTGTTTGATAAATGACACGCGTCCCGGCGTCAGAGGAGAAGGGTGGCGGCGTGATGGATGGTCTGGACGGCGAGGAGAAGGAAATCGACTGTTTGGCAGCGAGGCTGCTCCTCTACAGAAATCACAGCGTCCAAGAACGTCCAGGTTAGGGCAGAGAGATGTTTTTCACAACAAATTCACCTTTTTTTGTACATCACTTTACTTCTGTTATCAAAAAATACAAAATAATTTAACAAAAACTCTTTAATTTTAAAATCTCATGAATTGGAACTAAATAAAAGCAGTAAAAATGCTTCCAAAATGATTCAGCAGATGTTTTGCTGCTGCTAGCATTAGCATCTCATTTGTTTCAGGTGTTAAAACAAATTTGTTGTACTCTGACTTTCGGTAGCATCAAATCTCCAAGAATATTTTGCAGGATGTGGTTCGATAAAACTGAAAAAAACTGTTTGGGGAAAGTCTCATTGCTAGTTAAAGTTGCTAATCTTTGCTAGTTACCATTTTCACGTCTGTGCGAGAAACGGGAGGCCCAAGAAAGCAGGATGGGTGAGTTGTATTCTTATTTATGATTCTTGTTCAACTTTTTGTTGTTTTGTTCCCTTCTGTAATAATCCTGACTCGAGAGCTGCCAAAGATAAATTCTAATGTACTTGTTTCTGAACCTATAATAATACCTGGCAACCTTAACATTTAAGTTCTTCCTGTTACAAGCTGTTTTCTACACTTCTGAACACTTTTGGATTAAGGTTAGGATTAGGATATGATGTCAGGCGCAATCTTGTCTGGATCCAGGTCCCTCTCGATTCCTCAGTCCAAATCCAAATTCTTCCCCTGACCCTCCAATTGTAGGGGCATTTGGGGGGTAGTGGTGTCTGAACTTGTTTTTTAAAGGGGAAAACGTAGCTGCACAGGGCTCAGTATGTCTCTGTCACAAGGGTAAACTGCCTTGCCCTGTGCCGAGGAGGAGAAGTGCTTTTCTTTACGTGGGTGTGCTCTGAATGAAGCACAGAAGTTTACATTTAAATGTTTAAAATGACTTTTTGTTTTGGCATGACTTTTTTAAAGTTATGGAGGTGATGTTGTTGTGTATTTTTGAGAGCTAGCAGCAACCTGCTAACGCTAGCTGACCGCCGACTATTAATGACATAATCGTGTGGGAGCAACGTCTGAATTTGAAGTCACTATTTTTCCGTAACTCCTCCTTTGGAGGGCTAAATGTAGAGGTAGGGAGAAGCCGTAAGAGAAGATTTGGACAAATACTGAAACATTTGTAGAAGTCAGATTCTGACACCTTAATACAGGCGTCCCAGGAAATGTCCGGGTCCAGCCGCCAGCAGGGATGTGACAACAAGATTCAGTTCATCTCACATTTATATTATTTGTGCTTTACAAAACAGAAACAAAAAAAAAAAGAAAAATAATTTATTTGATTTAATAAGCGAGTCACAAAGAAGAAAAACCTTTTGATTAACTTATAATAATCCTAAATGCTTGTTTGACATTTTCCAGGTCAACCTAACCCAGGGGTGTCAGACTCAATCACACGGGCTAAAATCTTAAACACACCTTAGGTTGTGGACCGAACAGGATAAACATTTATTGAACACACTAAAACTACATTTTTAGAACATTAAAACAGTAACTTTTAACCTAACTATAAATAAAAACAGGAATATTATTCCAGAATAAATCACTTTAAACCTCAAATAACTTTCAATATTTTACTCTTTGTAAAAATAGATTTTGTCAAAATTATACAAGATAGAAATGAGTAAAAGATAACATCGGGCCATTAATAAAAATAAAGTAAAATGATCTGGAGGGCCGGATCCGGCCCCTGGGCCTTGACTTTGACACGTGTGACCCAAGGAAACACATGAAGGAGGGAAGCAAAGATCCACTTTACCCTCAATTTGAACCGTTTTGAACCAAGAACTTTGGCATTCCCAGCAGTCAGTAATCTGAACGAGGAATAAAACGTCATTTTATTAAACCACCTCGTTAGTAAAATCAAAGAAACGAAACCAGCTAACATTTACGACCCACAAACCCGCAGGATAAAGATGCACTAGAAACATTTGTGGGTTATTTCTCCAACAATAGAAGCGTTTTGATAGTTGTGGATTCAAACAGACAGTTTCTGTGGGGAGCTCCTGCTTTCATAAAGTTCACTGATGAGAAAAAAGCAGAAGCTGCTGCTGCTGCTGCTGCTCGGTGTGGGCAGGCAATCGGCGAGGGGAGTGCGGCGGTATCCATCACAGTCCCGTTTGGCAACACTCATGCTAGTATTTCAAATAAAACAGCCAAACCTAGACAAATAGCTTTAGCATGGGGCTGTAACTTGAGCCCCCCCTCCCTCCCCACCAGCAGCAGCACCACTGAAACTTCTCATAAGGTGGAGAGACGGGGCGAAGCCGCCTTTATATTTCTTTTTTTTTTGCCTCTGCCTCTTTTTCTCTCTTTGTCGCTACCAGGCGAGGTGGCTGACATCTGCAGAGTGCATTTACAGGGAAAAAAATGTGTCAGAGGAGTGTGATGCACTCTTTTGCACGCATGCACACACAAACAGGCGCACACACCCCCCCCCCTTGCTCGGTTTCATTAGCTCACTGGCAGGGTGGCACTTCTCAAGCTCATTACCGAGGAAGGATTTATGGCGCGGCAGCCAGTGGCGGAGAAAAGGCATCTGTCAATAATTGCAGGGAGCAGCAACTCCCATCTCCACCAGCTTTGAAATCTCATTAGGTATGCAGTTATCAGGCATAAAGATCAAAAACATTACTCAGCTCCGACAGAAACCGACCAAGAAACATTAATTAGCAACAGGCCCTCACAGTATAAAATAAAACAGCCTTCTTCCCCTCTCTTCTCATCTCTCACATCTTTTTTTCCTCCTCCTGCTTTCCAGCATGGCCGCCTCCCCCTCCCCGTCACCTGCCTCCTCGCTCCTGAAGCTCTTTGAGACACAAAACAGACGGAAAAGCCACGTTTGCTGCTTGAAACGCGCTAATTCTGCCCCAGCCGAACCAGAACCTGACCTCTCGGACCACAAAGAGGCCGCTTGTATCCGTTTGTGTGGAGCTGCACAAATGTGTGTGTTTGTGTGTGTAAATCTATCAGCTTGAGAAGGATGTCAGTCCAGGCCTGCCCTGATTACCAGGACCTCAGCCAGGTCCCCTGCCTTTCATCACAGCTGCACACAGACACACACAGACACACACAGGACTGATGGCTGCCAGTCTGGTGGGGCTCAGCCAAAGCCGCCGTGGGAACGGCGGGCGGGGGCTCGTCTGTTTGTCTGAGTGCGTGCACAAAACACCCCCCAAATGCACATTTTTCTGCACACACAAAGGAAACTCCTACTGGGGGGTAAGAAGAGACCCGGACCTGGAGCCGAGCCCAGATGACACTCAAAGATGCACGCGCTCCAACGCTGGTGTGCCAGTGAGTGCCTCGGCGCAGGCGTGCTGAATGCTGACGTGCAGGCGTGCTGAATGGAGGCATGCAGACACACTGAAGGCAGACGCAGTTGAAGGCAGAAACACAGATGCAGCTGAAGGCAGACGCGCAGACACTCTGAAGGCAGACGCGCAGACATGCTGAAGGCAGACACTCTGAAGGCAGACACGCAGACACTCTGAAGGCAGACACGCAGACACTCTGAAGGCAGACACGCAGACATGCTGAAGACAGACACGCAGGCGCAGCTGCACAGATGCAGGAGCTGAGAAAAATGAGTCCTGCGCTGCAGTGCAGGACTCCTGGCGGTCACAAACGTTGACCATGTGAACGCTCATTTAGCTATATGGCTTTGCTGCTTTCCCAGAATGCCCCTGGGTGAACTCATCAGCCAATCGGACGTCAGACATGAGACGGATTCAGTGCAGAGCTCTGATAAAAGCATCTCCACACTTGGATCTTCATCAGACAGATTTTTTGCATTTCCATGCAGCTTGTATTTCATAATATAGTTCTAACTGGAGTTTGCTCAGTGTGGGAAAGCTCAGTGGTCTTGTGGTAGAGTGTCCGCCCTGAAATTGGAAGATCGAGGGTTCAAATCCCGCCCGAGTCATACCAGAGACTCTAAAAACGGGACCCAGTTCCTCCCTGCTTGACACTCAGCACTAAGGAGTTGGACTGGGGGGTTAAACCTCCAAATGGTTCCCGAGCGCGGCTGTGTCTGCAGCTCACCGCTCCCCCAGGGGAGGGGTCAAATGTGGAGAACAAATTTCACCCACTTACACTGAAAAAACTAACTTTTTGCATCAGTAATATATACTTAATTATTCCTCATAATATTTACATAATAATTCAAATATTATGCAAATACATAGAATTTTCTAGTAAAGAAGTTAAGTTTATATTTATAAATGCAGTAAAATTTAATCAATGATT
>NC_050514.1:33702716-33704770 GCF_002922805.2 Oryzias melastigma | reverse complement strand
CACGCAGACACAGCTGAAGGCAGACACTCTGAAGGCAGACGCAGTTGAAGGCAGAAACACAGATGCAGCTGAAGGCAGACGCGGAAACACTCTGAAGGCAGATACGCAGACATGCTGAAGGCAGACACGCAGACACAGCTGAAGGCAGACACTCTGAAGGCAGACACGCAGACACTCTGAAGGCAGACACGCAGACACTCTGAAGGCAGACACGCAGACACTCTGAAGACAGACACGCAGGCGCAGCTGCACAGATGCAGGAGCTGAGAAAAATGAGTCCTGCGCTGCAGTGCAGGACTCCTGGCCGTCACAAACGTTGGCCATGTGAACGCTCATTCAGCTATATGGCTTTGCTGCTTTCCCAGAATGCCCCTGGGTGAACCCATCAGCCAATCGGACGTCAGACATGAGACGGATTCAGTGCAGAGCTCTGATAAAAGCATCTCTACACTTGGATCTTCATCAGACAGATTTTTTGCATTTCCATGCAGCTTGTGTTTCATAATATAGTTCTAACTGGAGTTTGCTCAGTGTGGGAAAGCTCAGTGGTCTTGTGGTAGAGTGTCCGCCCTGAAATTGGAAGATCGAGGGTTCAAATCCCGCCCGAGTCATACCAGAGACTCTAAAAATGGGACCCAGTTCCTCCCTGCTTGACACTCAGCACTAAGGAGTTGGACTGGGGGGTTAAACCTTCAAATGGTTCCCGAGCGCGGCTGTGTCTGCAGCTCACCGCTCCCCCAGGGGAGGGGTCAAATGTGGAGAACAAATTTCACCCACTTAGGTGTGTGACAAATAGTGGAACTTTAAGTTTGTGTCCAGACTGTGGCTGCTGATGCAGGACTTATTCTGGCTGAATTTAAAGTGACGGTCGCCAACCTTTAAAAGACCCATATCAAGAAAAATGTACACGAACCGGCTGTTTGCTTTAAGTTCTTTAATCTTCCAGTTTACGGGAAATCTGTTTTTCTCCTTAAAATGGACAAACATGGATCTATAGGAAATGTCTGCAGCTATTTTAGAGAAAATTATCATTGAAAAAAACAAAGTTTGGTGATTAGCAAAAGTTTTTTTGGGCGGGAAAATTATTTTCAAATATTTTTTTCCTAAAATGCCATTTTAACACTTCAGCACAAAAAGATTATTGAATTTCACTTTGCTGTAGGAAAACTTAATTTTCACAAGTTTTCACGAATCTGAAACTTTGTTTTATGAATATTCATCCTCAGTAAAACATCTGCAGCTGCTTTAACTTTATTCATACTCCAGATTAAAAATGATTTTCATTTAATCTCTAAAGTGGAAGCTAATAATCTGACCCCAACTTGAGGTTAATCCAACTTTTAAACTGTGACGGATAAATAAATAAAAGGAATAAAATAAAACCGTCAGATTTTGTAAAATTTTTAAATAAAATAATTAACATTTTTTCATCAGTATGCAACTTTATTAGCAACATCCCTGTAAGATGCAGCCGCTTTAAGAAGGTATCAACGTCATGTGACTGAGGTGAACGATTTGATTCGTTGAGAGAGTCACAGGTAGATGTGGTGGAGAGAATTCTCTAGTTTTTCAAAATAAAAATAAAAATCTTGGTACCAAGTGACCCACAGACCAGCACTGGTTCTATGCTGCGTTAATCAGAAATGACAGCAGTCAGAGTTTGTTTGGTTTTTAGTTTTGAGCTTAAACATGTCGGATGTGGTGATTCCTGCAGTTCTTTGACCTCCACGAGCATCTCTCAAAGGTAAAGAGGTGTGGAGAGGTGAAGGTTCATGTCTGTTTAACCCTGGGTCTCTGAGAGGTTCACTCATCCATCGGAGTCCGAGCATAAAAATGGGATTTCTATCTTTTCGTTTGTGTGTTGTGAAGCTTTTTACGGAGCTCATTTGTGCGAGGACATAGTGGAGCTGACGGCAGGTTCACGCTCCACGAGAGGCTGACCAGTTACTGCACCACAACAGCTGATGAGAGACAGTGTTTGAAACTTAAGGAACTTTCATTAAGTCATTCAGAAACGGTTAGAAATCTGGGTGTTATTTTTGACTCTAAGCTAA
>NC_050514.1:33690481-33701782 GCF_002922805.2 Oryzias melastigma | reverse complement strand
CAAAAAAGTCTGTTTGAGGAGCTGAATCATAAAATCACAAGAAGAAGAACTTCTCCTTTGTTGTTTTTATTGTGTGTCAGTTCCCATAATGCATTGAGCTCATGATGTACGCAGCAGAAGGGGGGAACTTCGTTTTCTCAAGAAAACGAAATAACTCGTTATAACGAGAAAATTAAGTTTGTTTTCTCGAAAAGATAATAAAGAGTGAAGAATTCCCAAACTGAGACGCCGAGATTTTACCTGTTTTAAATGCGGGATTGTCATAAAAATGACACAAAAACTTGTTAAAAAACCAGACATGATTTTCATGTGATTAACCCTTTAACATCTGAGCCGGTGACGCTTTAACACTAAATCTTTAACATACTCTTAACTTTTCAACCGTTAACACGATAATTCCAGTACATTCTGAAGGACAAAAGCGACTCGATGATCAGAATCTTATCGTGTTAACGGTTGAAAAGTTCCAGTAAATCACAGAACATAAACGCTGTAGCTCTCCTGTTGAGCAGGACGGACCGTCTTCAGACCCACAACCTCCCTTGATGGCCTGAAGTCTTCAGCTTGTCTGATACTTCCGTGTTTTCCCCCAACGTACGGCCTCCTCCACAGGCACATACGTGTCTCTGTCTTCAAAAAAATTATCTTTAGGAGGAAAGTGAGGAGACAGACAGAGCAGAGGGAAGTGTGGGGGGGGGATGCAGCCTTGTGAGCCAATTTAAGAAATAACTGCTGATGCATCAGCTATTGACTGTTTGAGCGCTCGTGATAACGCTCAAGGCGAAACTGGGAGCGAAATGACAGCATCAACTGCCTGCAATAAAGTGCAGCGCGCCAGACCAAGGGAGCCCTAATTGACAGCTGTCAACCTAATGGGAGCCATGACGGAAGATTCTGGGAGAGGGAGGAAAAGAAACACTGTTTAGAAAGCATCAGCCACTTATCCTCCAGGAATGGAGGGGAGGCGGCGGCGGCGGCGGCGAGGGGGGAGCTGCCTCCTCCCGCTCTCCCTCCATGATTGCCGTTTGTCTACTTGCTTGCTTTTTCATTCACTACTCTTAGCCATGCACATAATCTTTTTTACAATCTCATTCCCTTTCTGTCTTTGCCTATGATAGAATATTTAACCATCGCGCCCCCCCAACGGGTTCATTGTGGCACAGTGGGCCAGAAACAGGCAGAGGAGGGCCATAACAAATCATGATGTCAGTTAGCTGCCTGGGAAAAAAACTCACTCCGCTCAAGGCGAAGGCGGGAGGAAAGGAGGACCCTGGAAGTGGCCGGGAGTCGGGGAGGAGGCGCGCCGTCTGCAGGGGTCGTGTCAAATGTGGCACCTCTCCTGAGGAGGAGGACGCTGGTCCACTTCCACCTTTATCGGCAACACGGGCTTCAAAGCCACCGACGACGGCCTCACATTCAAATCCAAGAAACCGCCTCCATACTGTCAAAATAAAAGCCTTTCACCTGCATATTCTTTATTATCAACACAAAGTTGAGCTGAACGTCTCTGAGACGGAAACACGCCCTCTATTTTTGGTGACCAAGACACCAACACCAAGAAAAAGTTCAGCAAAAGTTTGACTCTTGCAGAGATGAAAACATCCGTCAAAAGTCATGTGTAATAAGTTGTAGATGCATTTTTTTATTTGTTTGTTTTTTGTATGTATTGCACCTAAAAGGGGCAGAGCAAAAGTTTTCTTCATTCTGCTCTTTCATTTCCTCGTTATAAGGAGAAAATAACTCATCATAGTGAGGAAAAAGAAGTTTGTTTTCTCGAGAAAACAAGATAATAACTCGTTATAATGAGAAAACAAACTTAATTTTCCCGTTATAACCAGATAATAACTTGTTATAACGAAAAAACAAAGTTTGTTTTTTTGAGTAAACAAGATAACTCGTTATAATGAGAAAAGAAGTTTGTTATCTCGAGAAAACGAAGTGATAACGACAAAAAATGCCTTGTGTTGTTTTAATATAATGCTTGTTTTTCCTGTGAAAATAAATGATAAAAGACTGACTCAACTGATGCTGCGAAGACTAAAATCAGCAGATTTCCTTCTAAAAAGCATGTGTGTGATTGAATGCTGACAGATGGAGAAGCGGAAGGAAACAGAAACAATAAAAGGTCAAATATTTGCTTCATGCTAAACGACCTAAAGATGCTAAACGCACCAAAAGAAGCAGAAGAATCTAATTAATGTAAAAAAAAGATTTTAGATGTAAAATCTGTGAAAAAAATTAAAATTATGTCCAAAATTGTTGGAATATTTTCCACTGGAAATGTTCAAATGTGTTAAATACATGAAGTTTTTTTCAAAAAACACCATGAGCAAAAAAATTTACATTTTTACTTTAAAATTCAAACGCAAAAGTCAAGAAGTGTAAAGTTAAAAATTGATTCATAACCAATCAAATCTGTAGATTTTTATGCTGAGCTGTAAAAACGTTATAGCTGAATGTTCTACAGCAGGAAGTGTGTGTGATTAAATCATTACAGACGGAGATGGAAACAAAAAATATCTGCTTCATGCTAAACGAGCTATAGATGCTAAACACACTAAAAGAAGAAGATCAATCTTATTAATGCAAAAAATAAATTTTAGACGTAAAATCTGTGAAAAAAATAAAGATTTTGTCCAAAATTGTTGGAATATTTTCAACCAGAAATGCTCCGATAAAGACAAAACGTGATAAATACATATATAGCATGGGGTTGTCAAAAAGTATTTTGTGAACAGAAAAGAAAAAATGAGCAAAAAGATGTAAATATTTACATTAAACTCAAATACAAAAAGTCTGTATTTAAAACTTTATAGCTGAACGTTCTAGAGCAGGAAGCGGACGGCTTTAGCCCCTCCCCATCAGTTTTGAACCAACGTAATATTTTTAAAAAGAATAAAACTAAATGAAAAGTTGAATCTCCTAAAGAAGCTGGAGGTGCAGAGGAGCACTCGCATCCTTTCAGGAGGGATGTTCATAAACTGTCATTACAAACATAAACTGCAACTCAGATGCTGAAGATGCAAAAAAAAAAATAATAATTTCAATCGAGAATTCACCAGAAAACATCACAAACGTTGTCCTGCAGCTGAGCTGAACACAGAACGTTCTGCCGCAGGTTTTCTTTACAGGCCCTTCAAACGTCCCCGCTTCGTTAGGAGGACCAGAGCATAACCAGCATCCTCCTCTTCCTCCTCCTCAGAGGAAGAGGAGAACTTCTCCTGCTTCATAGTGCTGGATACAACGATACACGTCATGTGAGCGATAGAAAAGTGTCTGTCGTTCCATTTCTCTTGTATCGTTTTATTGTGGAACTGAAAACGTATATATGTTAGTGTGGCATATCGTGATATATATCGTTATCGTGATATAAAACTATTTATATTGTTATTGTGATATAAATGAATTCATATCATTTTAACGATATGTATTATGATATAAAATAGTGTATATGGTTATAGTGATATAAATTATTTTATATCACTATATGTATCACAATAAAATTATTTTATGTCACTATACCAATATATACAACAATCCTAATTATTTTATACTGTGATATATATCGTTATTGCAACATAGAATAATTTATATCGCGATATATATTGTTATAGCAAAATTAATTAATTAATTAATATCCCTTTAACTATGTATATCACGACATAAAATGATTTATATTGTGAAATTTATCGTTATAGTGATATAAATTAATTCATATCACTATAACGATATAAATATCACGATATGAAATTATTGATATTATTTATACTGTTATAGTGATATAAAATAATTTGTATTGTGATATCATTGTTGTGATACAGAATAACTTATATCATGATACGTATCGTTATTATGATATAAAATGATTTATATTGTGATATATATCGTTGTGATTATACAGAATAACTTATATCATCGTTACTATGATATAAAATGATTTATATCGTGATACATGATTTTTTTTCCATATCGCCCAGCATTAACTGTCTGAAAGGGCAATTCCGGGTGACAGCCTTTGAAGCAAAAACGCACCAGAAACGGCCTCCATGAAAGAAAAAACAATAAACTATGAGGAGAAATCACAAACAACAATCTGCAAAACTTTCTTTTTTTATTTAACAATATCATATTTAGAACTATCTGCTGGTTTTGCTGCCAAACTTCTGACGGATGAACCAGACTGTAAGTGTCCTCCAGCAGGTCAGGAGTTTGTCCTACTGAGAGCCGAACTAGGTGAAAATGACCCCCCCACCACCACCATGCGTGCAGGACATGCAACCCCCCCCCTCGAATCTGAGAGTCAGTCCATTTAAATGGGCCACTGCATCTCCACTTAGATCCACGGCGAGAGTAACGTTAACACACATCAGGCGTGATTAATCTCCCGCTCTCATCTACAATCAATCTCTCACAGATGCAGAGGAATCACAGAAATCAGCTGCCCCCCCCACCATCTATCTCCTGCTGGACACCAGCAGATCCGTCTTGATGGGAATATTTCCATAAATCATGCTTAGCCTCTCAGGACAGCGAGCCGCCGAAGGAGGAGTCCTCCGACAGCAGGATGGCGCCACCGAGCAGCCGGCTGTGACCCGGCACACCTGAGATCCGCCTCCAGTCCACACCTGAACGCTCGCCTCACCGCCAGACGGATTTCCATAAAACCTGATCTGGCACCACAGTTACTCTTTTGTATTCTTACAGTTTGATCTAATATTACGTCTTTAAATCTGTTTTGGGTGTTTTAAGAAAAAGCTCAGCTTCTTTTCTAATATTTAGTTTTCCTGATGCTACAAAATAATCCCCAATGAAGCAAAAAACACAATTCTGAAGAGTAATTTTTTCATTTTTTGACTGCAAAATGCACAAAAAAAATAGATTTAAAAAGTGTTTTATGTTTAATAACAAAAGTAAATGTGTAAATCTAAAAACAAAGCAAAGATACAGTCAAAACAATCTGAAAAATGTGTAAAGAACTGAACGAAGCTTCACTGAACTTCACGTTTTCAGGATTTATGACAGTTATGTCACAAACCATTTCAAAGCTAAAAATGTTTTTTTTTGACGCCACATTATCATGAATGCAAAGTACGGGTCATTTCTACATCATTGTAAACAGACGACCTGTTGGAAAACTTAGTTCAGAGACGACTGAGGGTCAACCGCCAATAAAACAAACGCTAAAAACAGACTTTTTTGGTTAAAAGTAATAGTTATCAAAGAATAAATGGGGGGGGGGGGCAGCATCACAAAGAATAGGCGGAAGAAATAAAACAAAATACAGAAAATGTGGTGAAAACTTGTTTTCATTGATGCATTCGGGCAATAAAAGTGGAAAAATTAGACAAAATGAGAGAATGAAAGTTTACTGAACTGAGTGAGACAAAGAGGGAGCCTGACCCCCCCACCATCATTTACTCTCCATTTAGCTTTGAAAAGAACATAAATCTGTCCAGGATTTGTCCAATTTGATGAGCGGACACTCAAGTTTCTTCAAGTTAAGATTTTAACTATGTATGTCAAAAATAAAGGCAAATTTCTTATTCTGTTTCCATTTTAACAAATCCCCATTTGATCATTTTTAACCAAACCTGCAGCTTCTTATCTTGTTGTTTGTGGTCTCTTATTTTACTTCTTCAGTTTAAAACAGGAGTGGGTATTCAGTGTATTAGTGCATAACAGCTGTTTATTTACATGATTTGATCAAAATAATTTGGGTTGAAAAAATAGAATTTTTGACATCAAATGTGAAACGGAGAAGAAAAGTTTTAACGTATCAACGATCAAGACGTTTTTAAGGCTTTTTAACCCCTTAGCGCCCGTCGTCTCAAATATGCAACAAACCAAAATAGCTATAAAATTACCTGCATTTGCTTAAAAGAAAAACCATGAGTAAATATCTTTTTTTGTTGCTGGATATAAATAAATTCAGGCGTTAAGGCGTTAAGGTATACACCCAAATGTATAAATTCAATCCTTTTGAGGCGCTAAAAGGACGACTCCATCATTCATTTGAACCTTTAAAGATGTGACTGAAGTTTAAACGCTCTGATGACGAGGACGACCTGAACAGAAGCCGATCAAGTGACGGTTTACGAGGTGAAAGTGTGACTCCAAAACCTCCCAACCTTCTGGACATTTGAAGTTCCGACTTCCTGTCCAGAAACAATCGTGTTTGCTCAGGACTTCAGCTTTGAAGGAGTCAGACAAAAGCCCAGCAGCTGCCCCAGTCTTTGTCTCTTTCTGTCAGGACCACTGAGCAAATAAATCCCCCCACCCTCCATGGTAAACACCCACTGCTTACTTAACCAGATCAAACCCGCAGGACTTGAAAACAACGTGCTGACTGGGTTCCTTCCTGCTGGGCCCAACCCTCACCTGCATGAGGGGGGGGCAAATGAGGACGATGTAAGATCAGGTTGATTACACGGACGCCTAATTGGCGAGCGTGACAGTGTGCGGAGCTTGTCATCTCCAATCATTAAGCCCGTCAGAGATCCATCAGATGCTCGGCTAATTAGCAGAACGCTAATGAAGCTGGCAAAACAAGTCCTCTTTTTAGGTGGATGAGCGCGTGCTGACACCAGAGTGGGAGGGGAGACGGAGGAGGAGGAGGCGGGGCAGAGATGGAGGACGAGGAAACCACCAAGGAAAGGTGGAGTCAAAGATTCGGGAACCGAAACTCCAGCAAGACCTGAACTGTGAAGGAGAAACACCCCAAAACCATCGCCAACTTCCTCATCTTCAACCATCGGCTTCAGGAAATGATTCATCCATCCGTTCATCCATCCATCCATCCATCCATCCGTCCGTCCGTCCGTCCATCTATTAATCCGTCCATCTATTAATCCGTCCATCCATCCGTCCATCCGTCCATCCATCCATCTATCCATCCGTCCGTCCATTAGAGCTAAAGCATTCAGAGCGTCTCTGTGCCAGCCTCTGACCGACCATTAGAGCCATTGATGAATGTGGCTGTCAGAGGGCAGACAATTAAATCAAATCTGAAACAAAGTCTCTCTGATGGACCAGACCGCTCTCCCGCCTCCCAGCCCAGCTAACGGTTACATTTTCTACGCCGCCGCCGCCGCGGTGCAGGATGCTCCAAACTCAACAGAGATGCACGTGAACCGTCTGGAGGTCAGGCGAGTCCTCCGTGGAGGACGTTGATTTATTGGCGCTCATCGGGAATGAACAGATCAAAGGCTCGGCCAGATGACGGGCGATCAATCAGGCGTCAAATCAAAGATGGCAATTGTCCATTAAAGCCCGCCCTTCCAGGACACACTCCCCATCCCGTCAGCGGGGAGACGGGAAGATTTGATTCTTGTTTTTATGAAACTAAAACACAACAGATCCTCAAAGAAGCCACATAGATGGATAAAATGATGTCCCAACATTTACCGTCAGGAGAATGAGACGCTTAAGGATTTTCAGTCATGTTTGACCTCTGACCTTACAGAGGAATATCACAAACTAAAGCTCTTTTGCTTTAAAACATATATTTAGACATTTTAAAAAATGTAAATATTAGAAAATGTTCTAAACTTCTGATTCCAAACATCAAAGCTGCTTCAGGTCCCAAACAACAATCCTAAAGTCTAAAAATTCACTTTGTTTCATTTCCGACCACTTCCTTTAGAGAAATCAAAAAAATAAAGATTTTCCTCCAAGAAAAGATTAAATGTGAGCGGATCCACATAAATGTGAATTAAAAGTAAGTGAAGGGAGGGGGGCCGACGGAGGCAGAGGAGGGGGGGTGAAAGGGAACAGCGGTGCGTACCTGCGGCGCGCCGCGGCGCTTGCTGCTTCCTCCGCGGCATGACGGCGTCGGGGGCCCGGCAGGGAGTTTGTCTGTGGCCACGGTGATCCGAGGCTGCGTGGGGGATCCGGGGGGCCCCTGGCTGCGCTCTCAGGGCTCCCACATAGAGCGACGTGAGCCAAAGGGGGGGGGAGGAAGGAGAAGCCAGCAGATCGGATCGGACCGCGCGCTCGTCCGGTTCTCCGTCGGTCGCCTCGGCTCGGATGGAAGCTGGACCGAGGAGGAGGAGGAGGATCCGCGGCGGAAAAACAGCCGCTGCGTGCCTCCTCGCGCCCTCGGTGTCGGAGGCGGCAACAGGCGAGCTGCGGGATCAGAGCAAATGATTGCGTCAGTCAAAAGCCCGCAAACGAGGGACACACATCAGAGCTGACACGACCGGAGCTGCGCCTCTTCTACGGCTCAACCTCCCCGCCGCTGATAGGCGTCACGTAGCTCCCCCTCTCCCTCCCTCCGCCGCCCCCTCCTGTCTTTAGTGCCCCCTCACTCTCTTCCTGACATCCGCGCGCTTCCTCCAGCCCCGACCGCTTCAGGCGCGCGCGTAATGTCGCACACCAAACGCGCACTCACTTCTTCACGCGCTGCTCCTCCACATCCGCGCGGGATCCTCCCGGTGCTCACGCGCACTTCACAGCCCGCAGCCGAGCACAAGAAAAGCCACTGAGGAGTCAGACGTGAAAAAACCAAAAGACACTTTTTCTCTGAGGCGGGAGGGCGCTCGCGCTGCCCTGCACGCGGCGGCGGGTTTGCGTCCGAAAGCCTGGAGAGATCCGCAAGTCCTTCATTCAGGGTGTATGCGCGCGAGCGCGTGCACGCAGCGCTATATCACCATGAATCGATGAGATGCGCGCTTGATTGGGTCTCCCTTGTTGTAATAATGCAGACTGGGAGGAGGAGGAGGAGGAGGAGGAGGAGGAGGTGCCGGATCGAAGGGCAGGAGCGCGCGGATCGGCACAGCTCCTGCCCGCTGCCAAACCAGAGCTGACCGCCGAAAACACCAACTCCTCTTTTCCTTCTTTCTTTTTTTTCTTCTTTACGCGGAGCTATTTAACTCTCGCGCGCAGCTAACACAAGTCCCAGCTCCGCGCGCCGGGAGGCGCGCCCGCCCCGCTTGACCCCAACTCAACCAAGTTCTCAAGGTAAGCCCCGGATCCTCCTCGGCCCAGACTTGGAGACTTCGGCTGGTTCCGGAGGAGCTCCTCAAACTTTGGCTCGAGTTTGTGGATAAAAAGCCTTTCTGCTGTTTTCAGGAAATCCTCGCGGCGCGGAGACCGTGGACGTTCCGGACCGGAGGATGGCGGGTGAGTTCTGGAGGCTCTCCTCTTCTCTGCTCGGAGCCAGATGTGCCGCTGTGGTGGCGCGTCTGCCGCTGCGGGATCCGTGTCTCTCGCCCTCCGTGCGTGGCTCCTGTGCGCACACCGCGGGTGTTTTCGCCCGAAACTCGCCGCGACTGTGCGCGCCGCTCCGCCGCGCCGCCGTTAGATCCGCCCAAACATCTGTCCGTCTTTCCATTGGTGCATCCATCAGTGTCACGCACACACACGCGCGCTGCCACAGCCCCCCCTCCCACACACGCGTGCGCGCGGGCCGTGCAGGTTTCTCTCCCACTCCGCGTGTGACTGACACACTCCTCCCTCAGGTTCGACTCGTTCACATCAAACGTTTGCGCTCCCGAGCCACAAAACAGACCAAAGGCGCGCGCGCGCAACACTTTTTATCTCAAATACTACAGTGTTTTGTAGTTTCTCTGCGCACGCGGGAAGAAAACTTTAACATTTTTAATGAAATCTCCGAAAAAAATGCAATTAAAAAATGTTGCAGAACCACCTTAATAAATCCCGCTGTAACATTTCTGCAGCTTTTCTGGAAACAGCTGATGACTTTCCCACAAACCCCCGCGCGCTAAAGAGGAGACAGCAGACGGAGGTGTGCGGAAAAACACGAAAACTTCTCATTTTTGTGACTACAGCGGTTTAATTCAGCAGAGAGAATCCTCGTGCGCGTGCGCGAGGAGCAGGTAAAACGTGAGCAGATGTTTGCGCATCTGTGCGCCGCGGATTCCCGCCAGAAGCGGCTGTCAGCCGCTGCGTCAGTCTGGAGAAGTTACTGCGGTTTTTACTAGAAAATCTCCCCAAACTAAAATAAAAATAAACTTCTTAAGGTTTCGATCGAGTCTTTCTGCGTGAATCCTAATGTACAGAGAGCTGCAGCGGTTATTGAGGCAGTGTGTGCGCGCGTGCGTGTGTGTGTGAGAGGAAGCACATGAGATTTATTTGGACTTGTTTAGGCCTTAAACTTCTCAGATTTTAAAACTCTTCAGCTGAAATAGTCAGAGAGGAAATTACTTTTTTATTTCGTAGGAGAAGAAAATGAGAAAACTGTTTTAAAAAATGAATTGGTGAAAAATTCAGAGTTTTAAAAAGGATAAAATTTGGAAAATTTGAGGAGAGGATCCGTTTGTTTCTCCGGGTTTGTTCTTTGGTCACTTTTCCTCTAAAACAGTTTTTCTTTTTTGAAAAAATACTTGAATAAATTTGAAAAACTGAACATAATTGACAGTTTCTCCATTTAAACTGAATTGTTTCATTTAATTCGTCCGTTTCGCGGGAGATTTTTGCTCCTGTTTTCTGTTCTCAACAATGAAACCATCCGCGCGCGCGCAGGTTTTACTTTCACGCACGTTTTCCACTGTAAAAGTTTGCCAAGCCGCACGAGCAGAGGAGCTTTACCACATCAGATAACACGCACGCGCATCCATACTCCTGAATTCTCAGTAGGTGTGTGCGTGTGCGCGTGTCACAGGGGCATGCTGCAGCAGGGGGAAGGAACCTCTCCTCCTATTCCTCCCGCTGCAGCTTTTACGCACGAGCGGCGCATCTGCGGACAGTTCTGCTGCTGCAAAAGCGCAAAATGACGCAAACATACTGTGCGCCACAGAGCGACTAACTAATAGAAAGTTTCTGGTATTATGATTAACCTTGATGACTTCGTGCGTCACCGGATCCGGAAGATATTTGCGCCAAATCCCGCAGAACAGGAATGTGGCGCAGAAAAAAACAGAAGTAAAACAAGAAAAATGAATTGAAGAAATTCAGAAAACAGAATAAAAACGTTACATTTATTGAGTTATATTTATTGCAAGATATTTATATAGATTTTATTCATGGCTAAAAAATAAAATGTTTGGATTTAAAAGTGTGAACTGTTTGATTCTCATGGAGGAGTCAGGAATGAAATAAATTGCTTCCGATTTACTCCTGATGTCCTTCTTTTCCTTTGGAAGGCCTCCCGTCTCTGCGCTTTTTTGTCTTTCCTTAAAAAAAGTGTTTTTTTAAGTGCAGTTCAGGTCCGACTCCAAACCGGATCCTTCCAAACCACTAAGACATGAAGCAAAACTCATCAAAAATCACCCAGAACTGAGTTTTAAATTCCTTAATTCAAACTTCAAAGACATCAGAGGCATGAAGCAGACAGAGGACCCC
>NC_050514.1:33669811-33690402 GCF_002922805.2 Oryzias melastigma | reverse complement strand
AGCAAGCAGGGTTGAGAGGGCAAGTGCTGACCAGCCCTCTTTCTTCCCCTGTCTGCTGTTACTAGGTCACGGCACACACACACACGTGCACACACACACACCACTCCTGCACGCACTTCTCCTTGTGGTCAGCGTGGCCACCAGGGACAGGGGTAATTTAAGCCCTCCTTGATGTAGCCTATTCATCACTGTCCCGCCGCCGCGCTTCAAAATTAAAGTGCGATCTACAAAGTTGGACCGAAATGAGATAAAAAATTGGCAGAGGTCACGCCGGGCCGCGCCACTCAAAAACACACAGCTGGGTCACGGCGAGGAGGAGGGGGGTCATTTCTGTTTATTGCATTCATGGTTTTAATTTGACATTTTTGAGGAAAAACAAAAAATATAAGTCATAACTCGGACAGATGTGGAGCTAAATCCACAACTTTAGTCTCACATTTAATGCACATTTCCAGATCTATGATCATGAAAATGTTTTAAATCTGCAGTAATTAACGTCCTATCCACTCAAGAGGATTCGATCAAATACATTAATGAAAAAAGCTACAAAACTCCTGGAAACCTGGAGGTTTTGATTGAGTTTGGGTCATTTTCTGCCCACAATGAGCGGCGTTCGCCCCACAGCACAGGTGAGCATCAGACCTGCACGTTCTCTGTCTTTGCTGTCCCACTTCTGTCTGCGCCGGCACCGAGCTCCTCCCTCTGGCTGTCAGAAGTCCTGGGGAGACGCCGCTTCCTTTTCTTAGAGTCCTCCTTACAATAGCTGAAAAAATATGAATCTCTTACGTTTCACTCTTTACACAAATCATCAACCATTTTCAGGATTTTAAGACAAAAAAAGACAGATGAGGGTCTTAAACGGATCAAATGTTTATTAAAAAGTAAAATTGC
This sequence comes from Oryzias melastigma, assembly GCF_002922805.2. Classification (NCBI taxonomy): domain Eukaryota; kingdom Metazoa; phylum Chordata; class Actinopteri; order Beloniformes; family Adrianichthyidae; genus Oryzias; species Oryzias melastigma. Next base: position 33,689,511 of record NC_050514.1, on the reverse strand, counting down.
TCAATATTAATATGAAAAAAGATGAAAATAAGAAATTATTATTTGAGTTTTAACATTTAATTCAATTTATTTAAGTGTCTAAAAAGTACAAATCCATCAAACGTGGGATCAACCGGCTTAAATGATCAGCAGATCTTTACTTTGCTTGAATACTTTTGACCGTCTGCAGAATCTGGTTCAGCTTTTAGACCCAAAGTCGGACCGACAAACCTGCAGCTTTGATACGAAGAGTTTGGAAAGTTCACAGAAAGATCCAGTTTTTGACCCGACACCTCAGTGGTGATATTCTTATTCCGTTATGATTAGAACTCTTCAAGCTTTTCAAAATAAAATAGAAATACCTGAAGGTTATTACTAAATAGGTCACAAATAAATCAGTCAAAAAAAAAAAAAAAGTAACATTATTAGTGTTTTTTCAGTCAGGAATTTTGACTTCTGCAGATAAAATCATTGAATATTTAACAGTTTTGAATAAATATAATTACTCTTTTCTTTCAGATTGATTTAAATTAAACTGTTTTAAATCTTTTAGGTTTAGTTTTTAGCTTCTCAGATCAAACTATGTTTCTGTAAATTGATGAATGAGAATCTGGTAGGTTTTCATCATTGAGGCTGAAAGATTTGATTTATTATGTTGTGTGTACCTAAAAGCCATCCTGTTTTTTTAAAACAAAAATGGACTGAAAAATCACAAAACAGAAAAAAGAACAGAAAATGGGTTCTTCTTCTTCTTCTTCTTGTTATTTTGAGCAGAAAAGTCTAAATTTTAAGCAGATTTTATGTCCAAACGAGCAGAAAGTTTCAGTTTTATACCCTGTTCAGCAGTTTGACCTTTCAACGGCAAACATTTCAAAAAATGGTGGCTTTAGCAAAGATGGACTCTCCGAGAAATTTATAGGAGGAGGAAGACGAGGAAGCAGTTTTTGTGGACCACAAACCTCTAAACTAACTTGGCTGATGTTTTCGGAGCGGCTCTTTCCGAGGAAGCGCTGATGAAGAGCCTGACGAGTGGCTGTGTTTATCTGCGTACAGTATGACGGCACTCTGCAGAGTGAGTCACTGCTTCCTCCACGGCGGTGTGTGTGCTGAAACCACACTGACAGCTGCAGCTCATTACAGGCACCATTACTGATGGGGACTGCTGGGGGAAATTCCTTCTTCCTCAGAGAGAACCATCCTGTTTACGCAAACGCACCACATCTGCACCTGAAACAAACACCGTACACCTACGCCCAGGTGAGAGGCTTAGAGAAGGGCCGGCTCAGGTACCACTGCTGGAGAATGGACAGCTTCCCTTTCACGAAGCTCCTATGGGGGGGTTGTAAGCACAGCCACGGGGGGAGCGCTCTTCAGAGGAGATGAGATCACCGGAGCGGTGGGAGCTCTGCTGCAAACACACACCTCCACAGAGCGCACAGTGTCCGGCAGACGCACATGTGCTGGAGTCATTAGAGAGGACTCCATTACTGCAGCGCCCAAAATAGAAGTTCGTCAAAGTTAAGAGACCACCGGGGCTTTGACGTCAAGTCAGAAATATTTCACTTCGCCGTCACAGACGTTTGACAGAAACGCTAATCTGACACCAAAATATCAAACGTGTCTTTACTCTGGAACTTATTGTAATGCATTTGATTTTTTTCTCTCCAATGACCAAAAGTTTTATAAAGAATAGAGTTGAAGACTCGCCACAAAGTTTCTATGGCAACCATTCCAATTTGAGAGCATCTCTTTTCCCAAAACATAAAAACAAAGAAGCAAATGAGAAGCACTCATGGGCGATGTGTTGGAGGGAAATCCGTTCTGCTTTTGGCTGCATTTTCCTCATTTCCTTTTCCATTTTTGGATTCCTCCCTCGTGTTTTCTTTATAGCGGGGGTCCCCAAACTTTTTCTTGCGACTGTTTTCTTCTCTGATGGGGGGCCGGGGTCAGTTTGTAGTCTCACAGAAAAAGTGTAAAGATTTAGGGTTTTCCAGAAAGCCACACAAAGCCAAAATTTAATCATTCATTTCTGTCATCTTCACATAAGAATAATACTGAAACATTTTAAAAATTAACCTAACTAGATATATAGTGTTACCTGGGATAATGCTAGTGTGAATGCCGTAAGCTGAATGTGGTCGATGAAGATACTGAAACTGATAGTTAAAAATGTTGAAGCTGATAGATGGAAATACTTTAGCCGAAAGCTTTCTAAAATATTAGCTAAACTCCAAATTCAAAAAAAAAAAAAAAAAAGGAAAACAGTTTTGAATTGGCCCAAAACAGCTAACATAATAGTAAAATATGAACTAAACTCAAAATTAGTCCAAAAACTAGAAAAAAAGTCTAAGTTAGCCAAAACAGCTAGCGCAATGCTAAATATTAGCTAAACTCCAAATTTCAAAACTTGATATTTGTCGTTTGGTAAAAACACAAAAATGAACTCAAATATGTGGTGGAATTAACCCTTTAACACCCGAGGCGTCGTCGGTGACGCCTAAACACCAAATCTTTAACACGCTGTAACTTTTCAACCGTTAACACGATAATTCGAGCAGATTCCGAAGGAGAAAAGTGACCGAGTCCATAATCGAAGAACATAAACACTGGAGCTTCGGTGTTTAAGGGTAAAAAAAAAACAGGAAAGTTGAATCAATTGAAGAAATTTTCATCTTTAGTTAAAATTTAGTTAAAAAATGTAAATTCTAGCTAAAATCTGTCTCATCCCCATTTTCCAAAAATTAAAACTCTGGAGGCTAAAAATCAGAGAAAATCCATTCTGAAATGATTAATACGTTCAGAATTGTTCCTCTTATTTCATTGCTCATAATTTAAACAATCAAAACAACACAAAAGAGCTCCTCCTCCTTTTGTTCCAGATCAGACGCTCGTTGAAGCCTCTCTGCTCCACCTCTGTTTGTCCCACCGAACTGCTCTGCATCAAACGGGGCGCCGCTGTCTCCGCCTGGAGAAGCAGCGTTTCGGCACCACGTCCCACCGAGAAACTAACCGGAATCTAACGAGAAACTAACTTTCCCGTCTGTCAGCCGTTTCTCCCAGCATTAGTCTGCAGAGACGCAGTTTTCAGCTCAGGATCTAATTTTAGCTCTGTCGCGCTCTGTTTGTGCCTCTCAGTCAAGTGGGTCACCGATTTTATACCAAATGAATCGTCTGAAAGGTCCTCCGACAGACAGATCCTCACATCTCTGAGCTCTACATCGGAGACGGACAAAGGGAAACGGAAAAGTTTACCGGCCCACAGAATTGACCACATGACTGTGGAGCTTCAGGAGCATCAGTTGAGCTTTGTAATGGCGGGAAAGTTTCTCCCAAGACAATTTAAGGCCTTCATTAAGGATGGACACGGAGAAAAAACTGTAGAAATAGAAGAAATAGACATCCACTCAAACTCTGAACGTGAAAAATCACTTTATGTTCCAGTTTTTGTTGCAGTATTTTCATGCAGAGGTGATCAAACCTTTACGCTCCCTCTGCGTTCTGCTTTGACCTAAACTATTGACTACATTTTGAATCTTTTGATTGGCGATTATCTACAGTGTTTGGACAACATGGGGAGTCATTAGCTGCGTTTTCATCACACATATGTGCAAAACTGTATTGAAATTCTAGAAATGTTGAAAAAACAAGATTTCACAATGAAAATGTTTCCATTGAATCCTAAATATGCAAATAAACAGAAACCAACTGACGTGATAAGTCATTAGAAACACGGCGATGGATGATAACAGGTATTTTTACAAAATTTGGTTTACTAAAAGGGAGCATTTGGGTGACTTCACAGCAGTCTTGCGCACATTTATTGCGCATGCAGCACCCGTGCAGCTTTTTACTAGTTCAACTTCTAAATATTGCACTTTGCAGTCCTCAGTTGTTTCATATGACTTTACCGTAGTAAATTGTTTAGTCTCAACGACTGTGTTGCAGCCGTAGGGCGGTCGACTCCTGATTGAGATATTGTGGGTTCGATTCCCGCCTTGCCCCCTCATGTGTCGAAGTCACAGAACCCAGAATTGCCTGTGGTGGAAGGTTGGCACCAGTGTTCAGCAGCGGAGCGACCATCAGTGTGTGAATGGGTCTGTGACTGTAAGGCGCATTGGGCCTTCCAGGAAGGTAGAAAAGCGCTACACAAGTTTACTATACAAATATACTAAACAAATATACTATACAAGTATACTATACAAGTATACGCCATCACTTTACGGTAGTAAAATTCTAGACATTACAGTAGTAACATCCTGCATATTGCTACACTTGATGGTAGTAACGTATTTAATATAATGTTATTGTAGTAAAATTAACACTTTTCCACTGTATTGTTATTCAAGCGCGATGGTTGAATGGTGATTCCGTTTGACAACTTATGACGAGCTGTGACGCCGTTGGATTTCTCGTGGCGTCCGCTGTGCAGCGCCCAGGACAGCCACTTCCTACCAAGAAGCGCATTTCATTCATAAAAAGTGTTTCCATAGCAGTTTTGCCATGGAAACATTTCAATATGCCCCAAAAACCACCTCCTCTTTGAAGTGCAAAAACTTTTTTAAAAAATGCGAGTCTTTTTCTAAATTATGGTGTTTTCATTAAGATAATTTATTACCGAAAAATTAAAGAAGAAGTCGTGCATCTGCTCTCAACAGGCCGTGCGCGAGCTTCCACAGAGCCTAACGTACATTCGTTCTGACTGTACATAGGAGCCTTCTCCATATGCTTCTGCGCTCATAACGGACGGGACGCCTGTTAAACGCAGCGGCCCCAGTATCTCCCTTACCGACTGGCAGCTCGGCGCCCTTAAGCCGTGTTCAGACGCTAAGCGAGCTGACATCCTCGCTGGAATCACGTCTGCTCCACGCCTGTCTGAATTAGCGCTCCGCTGCCGGGCTGCAGCGGCCAACAGAGGGAGGGAGGGGGGTCAATATGCTCAAATGATTTTCCACTTCTGCACAGCGCGGCCGCTTGTAGCTTTAGGATGTTTAGTGACACAAATGACGGCGTGATTTTCTTAATATGTCTGCTGCTCCTCAGACGTCTCCCGTGAGCCGGAGATGAGTGATGCTGCAGGAAATAGGAAGCAGTTTTCCTGACAGCAAGCAGATGCTGACCAGCAGATCAGTTTGATCACGCCTCCGAGGTTTGGGACTCACGCTGGGATCTGCTGCACGCCCCGTGGAGGGTTATGAGTGTGAAGTCCGAGGGAGTTTGTAAAGGCTTTCCGTCTGAAGTGTCAACCTCCCAGAGAGAGGATCAAGTGCTAAGCTGGGAATCAGAGGCTCAGCGTCTGCCGTGGGATGCGGGGACGGCCAAGTGATATATCCTTTTATCTGCTACCGCGGATGACCACGAGTCTGACCGGAGCTAAATCCACACTCTGGAGGGAGGGGGGCGGCGAGTGGGTGTGCTGGTGTGTGCTGAGACGTCCAGAGGTGAGCTGGGGGGAGCGAAGAGGTGAAAGGTCAAACACACATGTGTGAGGGGGTCAGTGAGCAGCCTGGCAAGCGGAACAGAAACCTCATCCACAAAGACACACAGTGTGTGAGTCGGTGTGAGTCTGTGTGAGTCGGTGTGAGTCGGTGTGAGACACATGAAAGGGGCGAGTGGAAAACCTTCCAGCTGTGTTATCATCTATGAATGGCACCTTCTCGTTTGTTTTAGCCATTTCTCAGAAACCTTCAGCTCAAACCTGCCTGAAGTGGTGCACGCATCAGCACAGGTGGGTTTGAAAATCCACAAACACATCTGTCACCTGATCCGGATCTAAAGTAAAACCCGGTTCTGCTGAGGCAGAGCCTGTCCAGCACAAGTTGACCTACTTTTTTAGATTTTGTTTCATTTGAAATACCCAAACTCCTATATTGTTTACATAATTAACCTAACTTCAATGGATTCTGAGAAAAGCCACTTTTCAGCGAAAGGCAACACTTTACAACAGTCGTGTACTACACTTTTACAGTTGTAAAGTGGTGCACATCCCAGCACTTTTTGATAGTAGGTACTACATTTTATCAAAGTAAGTTGTTTTATTTTCACTTCACTTTAGGTAATGAATTGCTCACTTTACAGTTGTGAATTGTTAACAATTAAAACACTTTACAGTAGTAAAGTACTATACTTTAAGGTAGTAAATAGTTTAATTTACAACACTTTATGGTACTGAAGTACTACAATTTACAGCAGCAACATACTGCACTTTAAGGTAGTAAATAGTTTAATTTACAACACTTCATGGTACTGAAGTACTACACTTAACAGCAGTAAAGGGAAGTGTTTAAAAATGCATCACTTTATAACATACAAATACTTTACCACAACAAATTGTTTAATATGGCAAAAATTTCCTGGTAGTAAAAAAAATACACTTTAATGCTTTAAATTGTTAATTATGACTACAATAGTATCATTTTTCTCTTTACAGTAGTAAAGTGTTGTACATTGCAACACTTCACAGTGGTAAAGTACTACACGTCATAGTAGTAAAACTTTGAATATTGCAACATTGTATGATAGTACTGTAGTACACTTTACTGTAGTAAACTGTGTAATATGACTGTACGGTGGTAAAATTCTACACTTTAGAGCAGTAAAATGTTTAAATACACAATGGCACTTTTCGGTACTGCAGTACTACACATGGTATGAAACTGTTTAACAGCACTTCAAGGTAAAATTCTACACTTTATAATACTAAAGTGTTATATATCACAACACTCTACGGCAAAAAAATAACTCACTTTACACCTGTAAATTGCTTACTATCACATTACTGTGGTAAAATTTTACACGTAAAAATAGTAAAGTATTATACATACCATAGCACTTTATGGTAATATAGTACTACACATGGTAGGAAACTGTTTACCAGATCTTTAAGGTAAAATTCTACACTTTATAATACTAAAGTGTTATATATCACAACACTCTACGGCAAAAAATAACTCACTTTACACCTGTAAATTGCTTACTATCACATTACTGTGGTAAAATTTTACACGTAAAAATAGTAAAGTATTATACATACCATAGCACTTTATGGTAATATAGTACTACACATGGTAGGAAACTGTTTACCAGATCTTTAAGGTAAAATTCTACACTTTACAGTACTAAAGTGCTATATATCACAACACTCTACTGTAGTAAAATAACTAACTTTACACCTGTAAATTGTTTATCATCACTTTACAGTGGTAAAATTATACATTTTACAGTAGTAAAGTGTTGTATATCACAACAATTTATTATTGTGAAATGTTGTAAATCAAAAAAATTTACAGTAGTACATTGTTATATCCCACAACACTTTACAGTAGTAAAATGTTATATATCACAACATTTTACAGTAGTACACGGTTATATACCACAACACTTTACTACTGCAAAGCATTTTATATCACAAAATGTGACTGTAGCACAGTTTTATATATCACAACACTTTACAAAAATACAATGTTATATGTTTCAACATTTTACAGTAGTAAAGTGTTATTTATCACAACATTTTACAGTAGTAGTGTTATATACCACAATACTTTACAGTAGTAACATGTTGTATATCACAACATTTTACAGTAGTAAAGTGTTATATACCACAACACTCTACTACTGCAAAGTGTTTTATATCACTAAATGTGACTGTAGCACAGCTTTATATATCACAACACTTTACAGTAATACAATGTTATATATTTCAACATTTTACAGTAGTAAAGTGTTGTATACCACAAAACTTTACAACTGTAAAGTGTTTTATATCACAAAATCTTACAATAGTATGGTTATATATACCACAACACTTACAACACAGTAGTAAACTGATATATACCCTGACACTTTACCGTAGTAAAGTGTTATATATCACAACACTTTAGAGTAGTAAAGTGTTTTATATAATAACACTTTACAGCAGTAAAGTGTTATTCATCACAAAATTTGACAGTGGTAAAGGGTTTTGTATCACAACACTTTACAGTAATACAATGTTAAATATTTTAACATTTCACAGTAGTAAAGTGTTGAATAACACAAAACTTTACAACTGTAAAGTGTTTTATATCACAGAATCTTACAGTAGTACAGTTATATATATCACAACACTTTAGAGTAGTAAAGTGTTTTATATAATAACACTTTACAGTAGTAAAGTGTTATTTATCACAAAACTTAACAGTAGTAAAGGGTTTTGTATCACAACACTTTACACTACAACACTTATTACACTTTATAGCAGTAAATTAATTAATTTCGCTACACTTTACAGTACTCAGTTGTGTAATACAGTAGTAAAATTCTACACTTTACAATTATGAATTGTTTACTATCACTTTACAGTCATGAAATCTAAACTTTAAAGTTGTAGAGTCCTATATATATCAACACTACTGTAGCAAAGTACTACACATTATAGTAGTAATTCATTTAGTTAATAAAACCAGAAAGAATCTTGGGCAGAACAACCTGTTTGGGTTTGATATTTTCGTCGTAGGGAAACTAATCTGGCTTGATACGTGCGGGGGAGGGGCAGCGCAGGAGGAAGTGCGATAAAAGCCATACCGTGTTCCTGTTTTTCCTTCTCCATGGAAACACGGTTGGGTCACACCTTCATCTCCTGCTTTTTCCAGGTTCACCAGAAGAAGGGCGGGAACCAGCGACCCGGAACGCTCGACCTCAGCTGGAACCGGCCCAGCCGGCGTGCGTTTACCCATCCGCCGCATCAGCCGTCGCTTTGTCTGACGGACACCTAAATGCACCTCCTGGTTCTCAGCGTGAACCTTCAGGTCTCACATCAGATTAACCCAGATTCACACACAAAGGCGTACGCAGTCGCTGCACATCGCCTCCACCTCTGAAGCTGAAGGGAGATCCTGCTGGCGTGAAAGCTCTGACAGGAGAGCAGGGCGAGTACACAGGAAGTACATTAGATTTCACTCCTCAGTCTTCTCATCTCAGAGCCCGGACGCCGCTCTGAACACACCGTGTCAGGGATGGAGCTCAGCACGCCGCACAAGCTGCCAGATGAAATATTTAAATGAAAAGTGGCAGCATGGAGGAGAACCGGAGAGAAGAAGAGTGACAGTATTCAGACGAGAAAGCATCTTCTCACCCTCTGAAGTTCAGCTCAGAGCAACACTCACAGCTCTTTACGTGTTCGTGGACGGAAAGAGAGAGGAGCAGAAATTAGAAAACTAAATCATGAAAACCACCAGCAGGCGTCAACACTCCAGCCGTTTATCACTCAAAGCTCACATTTTTATTATTTTATCAAACAAAAATAGGATGTTAAATTGACCTGCACACATTTATTTATTTGTCTTACAAAGCCACTGTTATTTAAGGATAATTATGACGTTTGGACATGTAGATACGACAAAAGTAAAGGTTTTATTAATGATGCTATGTTAAGACTATCAGGCTAAATGGACATTTTTAAAGATCATCTAATAATTACAGATAAAAAATATCTCATCTCTTCTCAGGAGATTAGAAAAAGGATTTCTTAATGAATTTTAATTTATCAATTTAATTCCTAGATGCCTTCAAATTTACTGTAATTTATAATTCATAATAAGCAAAAAATCAGTGAATTTTGCTCCATTGCTAGAAATAAATTCAGATGTCAACTTTAAAAAATAAATTAGCATTTCCCTTCATATATTTAGCTTACTATATTTATTTTTTACACACATTAAAAAGTTTGTGACAAAATTTTAAGATAAAATATATTTTTAGAGGAAAATAAATCATAAACATTTTAGTTCTTTGAATAAATTTGACTTGAAACTGGATTTACAGGAAAAAAGCATTTTATATAAAAGTTTTTTAAATTATAATCTTTAAAAAAAACTAATGTTACAAAAAATCTTTTTTATTTTGTATTTAGGATTCTATTTTCTGAAATCTTGGAGGCTTTGAAACCTCTGGTTATGTTTTACAACTTTGTTTTTTCTAGAAACAGATTTATTAATTTTAGTTTAATGCTTTTAGGAATAAAAAAAAAAAACAGATTGTTTTCTGCTCTCAGTGAGAAAAAGTCTTCCTATAAGTGTATTTATTAAATGACAATAAATAAGAAGTGAGATTGAACTGAATAGTGTGATGTCTGCTGTCATTTGTTGTAAAATATTTAATATTTCGGTTTCTCAGAGAAGGTTTTTTTCTCGTTTGGTGACTCGGGAAGTTTCGGTTCTGCTCTTCGTTTACAAAAGAGTCGATGTTTACATCCAAATTAACACTTTCAGGGTGCTTTTTGTCGTTTCTCCTCCCAGCAGATTCAGACTGGAAGTGCTCACAGTAGTTCAGAGGAAAGTATTACTCCAAATAAACATGGCGTTTCCTGGTTGTGGGTAAGGGGGGGGCATGCGGCCGTGATTGGGTGCAGATGTCTGGCTTTGGCTGCTCCGAATATTTGCTGCAATTCAATAAATAGAGCCGTTAGGAGCCCGGTGTTCCTGCCGCCGGCATGTCAGCAGAGGAAGTCTCACTTTTTCAGTTTCATCTGAAAGCGTTGGTTTAATTGATTCAAAAAAAGGAGGAACAACCAAAAGAAAACCACCTTGTTTCATTTGAGGAGAAGCAGGAGGGTGGAGACACTGACCTCATCCTCCACCTTCCTCCTCCCTCGTCCGCGATCAAATCATCGTACGGAGAAATCCCGCCGATCCGATCCGGCAGAAAGGTCACGCAGAGAGTCCGTAAAATGGATGAAGCCTAATGATTAGCTCAACCTTTACCTAATCAATAATCATTTATCCAACAATATCACCGGCAGCCACAGCCCCATTCGCCATTAACCTCGGCGGCGAGGCGAGAGGCAGTATTGTTTCCTCTGGCAGCTTTATGGCGCTCCGATGAGTGGTAGGCCGGCGAGGAGCTTAAGCCCAGATCTTGATGGCTGCCATCCTATTAAGGGACTGCAGGTATTTGAGCTTAGCGCGGTCACGTAATTACCCCTCTGAGTGATTGACCGGGACACCCGCTCTTCACGGAAGTAGCATCATCAGGGAAAGAAGGTAAATGACGCTCCTGCTTTGGAACTTTGTTCCACTTTCATTTCGCTGGCGTCACATTTACAGCTAAACACAGGAAATATGGGGAAATGTTCCCGGTTTGTGCTCCCCCTTCGCCTCCAGCGCCGTCTCCTCCGAGTCTCTCCATGATGCCATCTTCATCATAACCTCTCCCTTTTTATTGCCTTTAATGACTCCTTCTCTCTTTTCATTAATTCTTTATCGATTTTTTCCCGACGTCGCCTGAATTATTTTCCAATTAAGGGCAAACAAAAAAGGAAAATGGTTGTATATGCGTGTTTGGCTGTAATATCTGGAGTATCAGAATGCAGGAGCGGTAAAGGTCACGGGAAGCTCCGCCTCTCCAAAAGTCCTCCGTCGGGCTGGTGTCTGAAAAACCATTCTGCAACAACAAAACGCTTTTAATTTGACGGTTCCAGACAGTGATGGAGGAGCTCAATAGCAGAAAGATTCAGCAACAAAATTAGCCTCAGAGGTCCATCAGACGGTGTAGTTAATACCCACAGGTCATTAATTACAACAATTATTCAAACTCATATCACAGACACATATTGACTTCTGTTTCTAGTTTTTTTTCTGCTACTTTTCTGATGAAGCCCCTAAAGGCTTAATGGGAAGTGTGTATGTTAAGTATGTGTGCGCTCCTGCGACTGGACTGGGGAATGGAAATGGATTTTTCTCTGCATCTGAATCATAAGCTGTTTATTGCAGTACGCAGGCGACCGTGCACAGCGGCCGTCCCTCTGTTGTCCAATTAGATCCCATTACTATAAAGCTGCGTCGGGCAAAGTGACGGCTAATTATGTAAGATGTCACTCATCAGCCTGATGCAAACACACGGAGGTGAAGCTTCTCTGTCAGGCTGCAAGTCACGAACATGAAATGAATGAAAAAAAAGACAGAAATAATAATAATAAAAAGGAGGGAATTAGCGAATGCGGAGATAAATTATTGGATGAGCTGATCAAGTTTGAGCATTTATTTAGAATTCATTAATCATCTATTGCAGAAAAGCTGGACGGTTCTGGAGGGTTGATGTTCTAATGAAAGGAGTCAAGGTTAAAATTATGATAAAAAATTAAAGTGGATTTTATAAAAACAGTTTCTTTGAATTCGTCTGCATCCTCAGTGGTATATATAACTGTCTTCACATTGCTGTTAGTATCATTATGTTGTTTTTATTTTTTGATAAAATAATGTGTTAAAATCTTCTTGAGGATATTTTTTGTTTTTTGATGATGGAGGACATTTATAAAGAACTTTAAGCGTAAAATTGCATTTCTGATTATTTCTTTATATCATTGTGAATCAGGAGCAGATGAAAAACATGATGTTGCTCCAACACATTCTCTCTCCCAACTCGTCATGGACGTTTGGTTTGGACCCCTCCACGTCGCTTTTTGATTTGTTTAGTGTCCCCGACTCTACGTTTTTTGACATGCTGGGGGTCGCAGTTAAATCAGAGTTCCAGGTGTTTTGTCGGACCTTTCCTCAGGAAGCGGATGGTACTGGTACCCTGACCCGGTCTGCAAACCGGTACTACGTCCAGTAGCGGATGCAGACAGTACCAGGTGCACGGTTCCGGTACTGTCCACGGTACCAGTTCTGGTCTTGAGTTAGGGATACCAGAAACATCAAAAACTGACGTTTAGGGGTCCTTAATCATTAATATGTGACGACATAGGAATGAGGATCTTGGTGTTAGAGCTAGGGTACCAGACCAATACTGGTACCAGTCTGTGTCCAGAGGGTAGGGGACCCCTGATTGGTGCATACATTTTTTATATGATTGTTGCTCGGTCCTAAGCGGCCCTCGGGTTGGTTTGCGGCCCAGAGGTTGGGGACACCCAGAATGTCAAAAAATGACGTGGAGTGGTCCTTAATCAAGCATCAATATGTGACAACTTGGGAATGAGAACAAGTTGGTTTCCCTAACCTGCCGTTTTTTGACGTGCTGGCTGTTCCTTTTAAATCTTGGGTGCCCAACCCTCAGGATGCCCAACCCTCAGGATGCCCAACCCTCAGGACGCCCAACCCTCGGGACGCCCAACCCTCGGGACGCCCAACACTCGGGACGCCCAACGCTTGGGGCGCCAAACCCTCGGGACGCCCAACCCTCGGGACGCCCAACCCTCGGGACGCCCAACCCTCGGGACGCCCAACGCTTGGGATTCGTATTAGCAAGACTCTGGCGATACAATAAATATCACGATACGATATATCCCAAGACTGTACAGAACAAGTTTTCACCAATATTTTAAAAAGTAAGACTGAATAAAACTATACCTGAATATTAATACACCTTTCATGTTAATAAAATGGTAAAAAATCATGTTATTTAATGTTAAACTGCAACTGTAGCATTTTCAATGGAAATATTTATCGCCAAATGAAATGTCGAGTTATATAACTAAATTGATTTTCCCTACACCCCTAGTAAACACAACCGGAATGAATGCAAATACAAAGCGCTCTGGATTATAAGGTGAACTGTCACACTTAAAAAAAAAAGAGGAACTTTAAGTGTGCCTTATAATGCGGAAAACACCAAAGATCGCTGATGAGGATCTTAGGAGGTACTTTGATTTGAACTCATTTTCATTCAGATTTATAGTGTGAATGTTTACTGAACATTAACACTATAAATCTGAATGAAAATGAGTGATTCTCCTGCTCCTTTCTGTATTTTTTTGGGCAAAACTCAATCACAATTTCAGCAATCTTGGTATCAAAATGTTCAGCTCGTTCAGGACATTACTGCTTGTATTTTTTATATTTATAAACTTTTTCGCTTTTGAAATATTGAGCAAAATATGCCCTATAGGAAATGAATAAGAAAGTCTTCAAATTTCTAAATTTTAAGTAGATTAGCAACAAGACTTTAAATATGTTCATGGGTTATGTTTTTATCTTTTATAGTAATTTTCAAATTAATTGAGTTTAGCTAATGTTTTAGCAACATGCTAACTAATAGGCTAGTTCGTTATCTATTGAGGGTTTTTTAAGCTAATTTGGAGTTCTTTTTTAGCAACATGCTAACGTTTTTGACTAATTTAGTTTACTGAGGAATGTTAGGCTATTTTGAGGTTTAGCTAGTATTGGGCTAACTTTTTTGGCTAATTTGGCATCTACTGGGATTTTGTGGGCTAATCTTGAATTTAGCTCATATTTAAGCAACAGACTAAATATTTTTGCAAAATTGACATTTATTAGGGATTTTTAAGGTATTTTAATAAAAAAATGTTCCGAAATTTCAGTCAACTTCAGCGCTCTTTCATAGTTCTTTCTCAAAATTTCCAGTCTTTTGGAAGCTTTTTGCATTTTCAGCAAAAAGCTTTCACAATAGTATTATCGCAGGTAATGCAACTTTTCTAGTTTTGAAATGTTTTTTTAAAGTCGTTTTTGTTTGAAAATGGTTCTAACAACAATAAACATTAGCTCTTTTTGGGATTTGGGAATTCCTCCCTGCGTTTTTTTCAAGTTCCCTTTGCGTTTTCTTTTTTTTTCGTGCTGCTTTGTGTTTCTATAGCTTCTGATTTCAGGTTTGAGACGTCCTAAACTGTTTTGTTGTTGCAGCGTTTCTGTGCGCTGACCTCATCCCATAAAGCAGCGTATTTACAGTAGGCCTGCCACAGGAAGTGTGTGCCGGTGAGTGTGCATTTGTGCCCCGCACATGTCCTGACCTCTGCCGGCCCCTGTCCGCCATCCCTCCTGTGAGAGTCGCCGTGATATACAGAGCTCTAATTGTCAGGTCTGGCCCCCACATTCTTCGCCCCGAACAGCCGACCAACACTGTGTCACTTTAACAACCGCAAATTATCACCGCCATGGGGATCTCGGGCTTCACGGTGGCTCTGCGAGAATATAGATACATTTCCCTCCATAAATTACAACCACACACACGGACACACACTCATTACCTGTCCGCTGCCCTCCTCTCTCAGCTTTGACTGACGCTTTTACCACAACATTATTGGGTCTTTCCGAGGATGAAGGAGCGTCTGCCTGAAAGAGGGTGAGGTGGATGTAACCCTTTGTATCACTGGACCAGGCTGGGAAGAAAAGGCGGGAAAGTTGTGCTGACAGAAGAAACATGGAGTAATGTGTTTATTCTGTCCTTCCAGTTCGTCTTTCTTACTGCGTCTTTTATTAATAGCATTTCCACCAGCACAAAATCAAAAACTAATGAAACTTTACACGCAATTACTGCTCAAAAACTGAATTTTGGGCTCAGTGAACGACACCCTAAAAAAATTATGACGTCACAAAAAAAATTAATTGGGCCCAAAATCTCCAAAAATTAACTCCATGGATGAAACCAAAACACAGATGTTGTGGATATTCAAAGGAGGTTTTGACATTATTATGGGATGGCTACAGGAGTTGTAGCTCAGCGCCCAATTTTTGGCAAAGTGTGAATGTTGGGGATTTTTCCCACAATATGAAAAACAAAAAGCATTTGTTTGTGTAGTTTTTCAAAATTTCCGTCACAAGCCACCAGGTTAAGCCTGAAACCATAACTGAAGATCAATCGACATGGAGCTTGAATCTTCCTTAAAAACCGTTTGATACCAGCTACAAATTGAAACTCCTCCTAGGGCCTTTAAAACTTAAAGAGTCATTGGGGTCAGTGTCTCACTGACTACGACCCAACAGGAGCCACAGACTCTTAAATCAGGCTTTAGAAAGATAAGACAGATTTATACAGATTTGTAATTGTTGCTGTTATGATAAATATAGAAGAAATAGTTCTGGCATAAATAAAGCATAAAAACAAGAGAAAATAGTCTTTTTTCAAAATATGGAATTGTTTATAACTTTTAGATAGAAATTCACATGAAGTCCTTTCAAAATAAAAGGCATAATCTACCACATCTCACTGAAGAGAATGTTTAAATGGTGTGATGTCAGCAGTGATTTAAAAAAATAACTTTTGAAGTGAATCTCAGCCAGAAATGTGTCAATCAACCAACAACAATTAAATTAGAGCTGGTTACAGATTTTTTTTAACAGAATAGTACACTTAAATACTTATATTTGTTAAAAAATAAATGAATTCTTGTGGTGCTGGCTGACCTCCACTTTATTTTCAAAATCTGTTCAAATGTTTCAGTCAGACTTTGTTAAAACCGAACTGCTTGTTGAATTGTTGAAGCAAGTCTCCCCTGACAGATTACTTTACTTTGTTGTTTGCTTTTTACTTTATAGTTACTTTGTAAAGTAATATAATATCTCTATCCAGAAAGCCACGATGGAGGGGTAGAAGAACAGTTAATTAGCTTGTTCTCATACTAGAAAGCATGATGTATGAATTTCTGGCTAAGAAGCACCACAAACGTTTTATATATGTATATATAATAATTATTATTATTGACCTTTATTTAATCAGGATAATCCCATTGAGATTCCAAACCTCTTTTGCAAGGGGGTCCTGGCCAAGAGGCACCCACAGTAATATAAATACATGGCTGAATTTACACTACCACCCATCGAGATGATCCTATGTGACACAGGAAGTCTTTTATTTTGAAGGACCTCTATTAAGAGTTATAAACTATTTCATATTTGAGGGAAAAAAAACTTTCTCTTAAAGTTTGTTTTATTTATACTAAAAAATAAGAGATTGTTTATATTTCTCATAAAAATTACAAAAGCATAAATACAAAGTCTTATTTTTCTAAAGGATGTTCGGCTCTTACCAGGTTGTGGTCACTGGTGTAAAAGGTTGTTGACCCCTGGACTAGATCAAAAGGTAGAAAAATTCAATGTGGCGCCTCAATGCAAAGATTTTCATCTGAATGTCACTGAACTTCCTTACATTGTCTTATCCCGCGGGGGCCGCGTGGTCGCTGGAGACGGTCCCGGTTACTGTTGGGGGAAGGCGGGATACACCCTGGACAGACCGCCAGCCTGTCACAGAGCCCACGGAGCTGGAGCAACGGCTATGCTAGCTAGCTAGCGAGCTCGGCTAACCCAGGCTCCGGCAGAGCCTCCCGCTGCCCGGTGTGAATAACGTGGTCATCTTACAAAAGTGGCGTTTCCGTCTGGTTTTCACGGATCATTGAGGAAATGTAACATTTGAATCATTGGCTCATGCTTAACAAAATGATATGATGTATACCATGAATGTATCAGGAATGTGGGCGTGGTTAACTAAAAACCTCCGTTGCCAAGGATATCCAAAAATATACTTTTGCAGATTCTTCTAAAAATTCCATAAACGTGTTCGTCATCACCAGGGGAGCAAAAAATAAAATGGTCGCTATGGAGATAAAACCAACAGAGAAGCAGCTAGTTTGCAAAAAATTGTAGTTCCTCACTTATGGTTTTAATTTTTCAACATTTTCCTCCATCATCTGAGTTTCATTGAGGCTCTAGTGGGATTGACTCAGACAAATCCACTTCCTTCTCATCATACACGACTATCCTTTCACTGAAACCTCGTCACACGTTCTCATCTCCTGCAGCAGGTTCTAAAATATTAACTTTAAACCTGGCAGAAGGAGGACGACGCGTCAGGATCGCACCGGACCACGAGATCCTGCCATGTGGTTCATTTTTATATCAGCCCTAAACAAAAAAACAACTCCGAGCGCCTAATCGGATGCAGCCTAACTGCTTCAGCATGGCCCTGAGAGGCAGAGCAGCGTCGTCTCCAGCAGACGGGATGCCACGTAAGTGTTTCAGTCTGTCTCCATAGAAGTCCGGGCCAGCGCCGCTGCGGGCTGGGCCAAGACCCGGGGTTCTGCCTAATGAAAGGCAGGCTCAAACAGGCTCTTGATTGATTTCCTACATCTTGATTTGATATCCTGAATTAATTACTTGAAGTTGAATAATATATAAAGGAAAAATAAATGCAGAACACTCGGGGGGGGGAGGGGGGGAGCCCTTCGGTGCTGCAGCTGCCCGGCAAACACTGCGTCTCCCGCTCCATCGTATCCCCAATTACTCTGCAGGAATGTGTGCAGGTCTGTGGGAGCTGGCTGTGCGGCAACATCCGTGCATGTGTCTGTCAACGAACCAAAATACGGCTTTACTTTTCACACAAAAACACAGAAACATCTTAGAGCAGCAGAGAAGGATTTCACACGGAACTTTTCACTCAAAGATTTGGTCATTTGGCTGCAGAAAGAAGAGAATTCAAGAACTTATGAAGCACTTTTGTTGAATAAAAAAGTTTTCTAAACCTGTTGTTATTTATGACTCATCTAAGAAGTATGACGAAGACATGAGGAACACAGGAACCAGTGATCCTCGATGCTTCAAACAAACTCAAAAGCAACAAGATAAATTCTACTGTATCCTATTTATAATTTTGTAAAATCTGTAGTTTTTTATAAGTTTTATAACTTTTACATTTAGTTTTTATATTCTCCCCCAAAACTCCGTATTGGCATAAAAATGTTTCTGTATTTACATGTATATTTTGTAAGTTTCTATTTATAATTGTTTGTCAGTGCTGTATTCTGTGCTCAAAACTTAAAAGCAAAGATGAGAATTGGTCAAATTTCCTCATGGATTTGAATCATTTTCCAAACTTTGCATGTTTTTATTTTTATTTTATGGGCTAAAAATAGGTTTAAAGGGAAACTGCAGCCCGGAGCTGATATGTGGCCCGTAGAATTATGTAATCTGGACCATCAAATGGGAATAAATTATAATGATAATCCGAATTTGCTTTATTTCTCCTATAATTCTGGCGCATTATAAATACATCAACCTTTGTTTAGGGGCAGAAAGTTATCCTGCATTTCTGTGCTGTTGGAAGATTTGTCTTTTTTTTACGGTTTTGTGTTATTTTCAGGTCACAGTCCCTTTTTCCGATCATGAATGCGGCGTTTACGGTTTTCCTGAAGAACATCAAAGCGTTGGTGCAACTGACACTAAAATGAGAACTAAAGTCACAGTTTTGTAGCAAACTCCCCAAAATATTCTTTATTAGTTTTATTCCAAATCAAAATAATGTTTTCATCCAGATTTGATGTTGTTCCTCGCTCCAGCCCTCCTGTACTATTTTAGTCCTTTTGACCCACGAGTCAAAACTTTGCCCACAAATGACCAAAACCATCCGAGATCAACTTTGTAAAATGTGTTATACTGTTCATTCCTCGCTGTTAAAAACGCCAAAGATGTGTCTTGATCGATTCACGCATTTCTATTCCTCTAAAAACCTCCACCCAGCCCCTCCCAACCCAAACAACAAAAATAACGAGCAACATCGTCGCTATCCAGTCGATCAGGTCTGATCCAGATTCCAGTTCAGACGAGGAAAACAAAGACGATCATGGATCTATTCGTCTGCGAGTGGATGCATCAGAATGGAGGTCTGCACATGCTCTGTTGGTTATTGGTTGGCTCCAGTGTTTAGCAGTTTACACAATGAAATGTGTGTGAATGTGTGAAGGAGACCGTGTCTGTAAATCTCTTTGGACCTTTGAGGAATCTAGAAAATGAGCTAAACAAGTATTTACCATTTATGTAACAACTAAACATTTTATCAAACAATATTTTTTACTGAAGTAAGGCTCAGAAATGCAGATTTAATCTTAAATTTTGTTTCTTTTTATTTGTTCTTTCTATTGAAAGGTAGAGAAACAGGAGGAAGACCAAGTCTTATTTACCCCATTCTATGTCAAATAATGCACATAGACGTCTAAATTAAGTGTTCTTAATCTGAGTAAAAAC
>NC_050514.1:33654751-33669389 GCF_002922805.2 Oryzias melastigma | reverse complement strand
TGATTAGGGTGATCACCATATCACTACTTTGAGAAGGGGAGGGGGACACTGCAGCAGAAATGGAAAATCCCAGGCCTTCTAGTGTTAAACTTCAATAGTCTTGACTTCAGAAATAGTTCAGAGATGTTCTTAATGTAGGAAGTCTCATACAAAATTATTAAAAAGTTTGAATTGTGAGAATTAAGACAGACTTCCAGGCGGTAAAATCAAAGAGCAACACAATTATGCTTTACTTGGTAAATATTTCACTTTGTTGAAAGGTTTTTGACAAAAGCAATATTCCATTTTACATTTTCATCAACAATAATCTCCAAATGTATGAACTCTTTTTACATTAATGACATTCTACTTGAATTTAATATTTGAAATAGATGTTTTGTTACTGAACAACATAAACTTGAGAATTTGTTTGTATTAAACCATTTTTTGTGTTTTCAATATAAATGTTTATCAGAAAAATGCTACAAAAACATGTAAAAAAACACACACTAAAACACTTTTCATTGGAGTGGGTCATGAAAACGTCAAAGCACAAAAAAATAAATAAATTAAACAAAAACACACAACCTCACAACAGACGCACAGTGTGAACTAAATCACACAAACAACAACGATGATGAAAACATGAATTTAAATTCAGGATTTTAGTCAAATTCTATTATTATTTCCTGGGTTGTTGATAAACAAACAAACAAACAAACAAAACCAGTTGGTCCAGTAATAGCTGAGCACACGTTCAGGTTAAGCTTTTCCTCCGTCACACTCCGCCTGCTCCTCCTTCTCCAGCACATGAAGAATGGAGGAGAGATGAAGGATGTCCCGGGACGGCGGCGGAGGCCCATCAGGTTCCACTGAATGACTCCAGCAGCTCCTCTGCTGCTGCTCTTGGTGTGCTGACACACGTGTTGTTGTAAAATAGGATGATGGCCGTGCAGATGCTGATGTAGAGGAAGCTTGAACTCATCAATCTCCAAAGTTGAGATTAAAGACTCTGAGCTGCCGCTCCGCCTTGTTTTGGCTCGACTGCGCCTTCGGATTTCCTCCTTCAATTGTCTTCTAATCTTAAAAAAAGCAATATTTCTGTTGTCTTATAAAACTCCAGCAATTATTATTTATGTTTTCTGGTTAATTTTAAACATGAATTTTCATTTTTGACTTAAAAAAAAGTTATAGACGATTTTCTGCCTAAAATTCATCCAAACTAAGAATATTTGAGTTTAACAGAAATGACATGAAAACAGAACAATTTAGGTTTTTCTTTTTAAGCTATTTTAGCTTCACTTTAAAAACAGAAATTCTGAATTTATTCCCTGAATCTGCATCTGCTGATGCTTTAAAAGCCAGATTGGACGGGATCAGAGGCCACTGCGGCGGAGAACCAGCGGCAGCTCGCTCTCATTATCGCCGCTGACTAAAACATTCAGCACATTATGCATTACCGCTTTAAAAGCTGCTCTTTTCCTCGCCCTTTCCGTGAAAAAGAGCGTGTCATCGTGGCCGAGGCGGCAAAAAAGCTCCGTATCAACTCCATCAGTTCATCTGCACTCATCGCGGCGGCGGTGCGGCGAGCTCGGTGAAAGGAAAAGAGGTGCAGAAACCAAACACGGGGGCTATTACTTCTTTAGCCGAGCTGTGGGAGTGTGTACAGTTTATAGGAGTGTCTGTGTGCAGATGCATTTTTCTCCAAACAAGAAAGATTGCTGAATCCCTGCCTCCTGGAGCATGGGGTGTGGGGGGGCAGGGGCTGCATAGTGATGCTGGGAATTCAGGTATATGGATGGCCTAAGGAGGTTTCCATCATTCATAAAGCGCGGCGGCCGTACGCGCTCTGACGCCGAATTGATCTTGCAAAAGAAGCAGGATGGCAGAGCGACCACTTCATTAGTCTCCCCGAGCTACAAATCACAGGCCGGCGCTGCAGCACTCACAGGGCCGCTGTTACCACACCGTATTACCGCACGACAACCCCAGCAGCCCGGAGTGACCGGCCATTCATGCCGCCATTATGAGTGAGTTATGCCGCCGTGGAAAAGCACTCCCGCGCGTCTGCGGGTCACAAACGCCGCACGGAAACTTCTCGTTTGCTGTGGCGGTTTATGCAAGAAGAAAATGAACTTTAACACATTCATTCTTCCAGTCGTGCTTGGGGAAAATAAAGAACTTGGCTCGGCTTTGTTTATTTAATTAGATTTTGCCAGGTAAGCCCTTAGCAAATGTAGCTAGCTAACCAGTTGAGGAGCTAGCATTAATCTAGTTTTTTGTTGTTTTTAACTGATTTCCTGATAGTCGCTTTTCAGATCTCATGGTAAAAGTTTTATCAGAATCAACAAATCTAGTAGTTTTGTGGCTTCTGCTCCTCCCACAGACAATACCATGGAGGTCTCACATTGACTGTATAAGTCAGGAGGAGCCACATGCTTTTACTGAAGCATCTGATTGGTCAGTTTATAACCTGACTTACTTGTAATAAAGAATAAAATGTCTTTAAAAACATAGGATTAGAAAGAATGTGTTAAGAAGAGATCCAGAATGGTTATTCTGACTCATTAAACGACGGAGAAATACCTGTCTGTTTCTCAATGGAAGTCTATGGCCTTCTGACTTCCTGAGAGGGGAGGGGTCGGGCAGTCCAGTTCTTACTTATACTGTCAATGGGTAAGCATCAACCACATGCTGCTCCTGAAATTGAAGCCAACCAGGAATTCCCAAACTCTACAGTTCCTCAAAAGACCACTAGAGGCAGATTTTAAAAAGGAAGCAGTTTCCCGCCGACGCCATCTTGAAAAGTCTGAATTTGCACCAAAAGTCATTTTTTTCTAAAAAAAACATTATTTGGGACTTTTTCAAGCTGGAAGAACAACCTCAAAACAAAATGTTACACTTATTTTAGCATTAGTGCAAAATCAGTAAGGAACCAGAACTCCTTACTAATGACTAGAGTGAGGCCCCGGACGACAGCGTCATCTGTACATAATAAGTCTGAGCAATTTCCATCAGCTGTACAAACGCTTCATGGTAAACTTACCACAACAATGGTACGTTCTGGCCTCAGACACGTCTGCAATCCCCTCAAGATGCAGGCGCTCCTCTCTAAACGGATCCGGACCCAAACACCTGCAGCTTCTGCAGCCTTTATGATGCTGGTGCATCTACTTTAATCCATCAATCAGATTTAAGGAGTTTTCTAGCAACTTTTGGAAGCTTTGAGGACAACCAGTTTATTTGTTTATTTGACCGTTTCCTCTTGTTCAGCTTTGGTTCAAGTATCAGGAACAGTAACGCTGTCAGCTGCAGCGTCACTTGTTGCTCCATCTTCTTTCTCTTTGGTTCTTCTGCCAAACGTTTCTGTTTCTAAAGAGTCATTTTTTCAGGTTCACATTCCTTGAGGTGTCTGGCTGGATATAAAAGTCAGGCTCTGGAATGCTGAAACACACTGAGATTCTTCTGGTTCATGAATGGAGAAGCTTCCGGACACCTGCACGTGCACGTGCACGTGAATGTGCACAGAGACGATTGTGACAAAACCACGAAGGACAAAAGGTAAAAAAAAACAGGTTCTTTTGCTCCACAGATTTCAGTTTTTCTGAGACCCAGATAATTATTTAGTCATTTAGATACACTCATATTTTGTGCTGCTCAGTCATATAGACTCAGGCAGCAGTTATTTTAAATTTTTATGTAAATATTTAAACATAAGAACAAAAGCTGTATGAAGGTGTTTTTAATGCTCCACATCTAAACTTGTAAATTCTGCTTCTACTTTTTTCATTTTTCATTGTTTTTCTCCTGATTCCAAATTGTTTCCGTTGGTATATTTGCCAGTAAATGTTGGCCGCTCACCCAATCCTCAAGTTTATCGGTATAAGTGATACTTTAGGGCTTAAGTTGTTCAAATCAGACAAAACTCGGGGGTGCAGACAGACAGGGAGACCTTGAATTTGGATTTGTTCTGCAGACGGATTAGGTTCCTTTTTTTATTCATGTGTTACAAACAGGCTGTGAGTCTCCAGCTGTCAAAGGAAAGCCTCCTCCCACAGACCGCCGTCCTGCTGCTCGTCTTCTGCTCATGTTTCTCTGAAGTCCATGAAGTTTGTCAAAGGAACACGTTCATCTCCCCTCCATCGAGGGTCTGTTTGTCCGTCGTAAACCTGTGTGGTCTTGGTAGATTCTAGAGTTCTCACCTGGTTTGAGTTCATTACTGCAGCTGCTTCCACTCAGTCAGTCTCTCTCCTGCTTAAATTCACCTTCAGCTCAGTCGCTCCCTGATTGGTTGTTGTCTCTGCGTTCATCCCTGCAGCTTCACCCCCAACGAGAGTTGATTCTTTTTCCATTTTTTTGTCTTTAAAATAGTTTTTATTTCCTGGTAAAGCTAATTTTGAGCGTTTTTATCCTTTATTTCTAGTTTTGATGGGCGGATGAAGCTTCATGAAGCGTTGAAGCCTTTCATCCCGTCTGTTCTAGTGCAGGAGTCTGGAACCTTCAACACTGAACATTCAGGCCGGACTTCTCACAGACAAGACCCACAAATCTAAGTCCACCCTTTAGAAAATCTGATACTGATTCGTATTTATTCTATTGTCATGACAAATGTAAACGAACTATTGTTTTCCTGGAATAAACTAAACATTAATATAAAAAGAAAATTGCCTTTTATTATCTTCCTTCCAAAATAAATGTCACAAAGGATCATCTCAATGCAGCAAATGTGGGTGGTGGAATGTGTTTTATTAAAAAAACAACTTTATTTGACTTTTTGTGGAGCATCTCAGTGAGAAATGTGTAAATCTAACTAACCAAAATTAAATCAGATTAAGTTACCCTTACTGTATTTTTTGAGGTGCACCTAAAAACGTTTAATTTGTTCAAAAATAGAAAATATCCTTGATAATACGGTGTGTCTAAATTCTGTCTGTCCTTACTGACCCCATTTTTTTTATTTTGTGGTAAAAGGTGCTCAAATATCTGTTAAAATGTAGTAGTTGAACTTGTGATTCACTTGCTTACTTTTAATAATGCAAACTTTTTATTTTTCTTTAGCCACAAACGAGCCTCGTGTGCGTTTGAGCTCATCACTAGTTTGAGAATCTTTTCTTCTAACAGACAAAATGCTGCACAGACGTGAACGTATCCAGACAAACAGGCCAACATTAGCATTCTGCAGCCGTTTGGGAAATAAAAACTCATTTTTCCCTCCAAAGATCCATCAAGGCTGGCTGGATAAAAAGCCACCAAACGAGTTCATTCAGTCAGAAAGCGGCGACACCGCCGTTCAGCTGCAACACCTGGGTCAGCCCAACAAACACAGGAAGAGGTTTTATCTCACGCTGAAGGAAAACAAGCACTTAAGCTTTCATAGACGAAAGTCATCGCCTGATTAGCTAATGTGGGTCAAAGGTGCCGCATTAGAGGAAGCCTAAAAGACTCTGCAGAGTCCTCAGAGGCCTTTGCTGCTCACAGAAGAATCAGAAAAGTCTTTTGATAATCTGGATTATCAGGTATGGTGGAAACGACCAAAATGTTGATTCTTACAATACAAGGAAACTCTGTAAACTACTGATGCACATGAGAAAAGTGACTCCCAAAATATAAACTCTCTTGTTCGTTTTATTTTAAACTTTACACACATAGAAATGTAAAAAATACATTTTTTCAATTTAAATTCTCCTTAAATTTGAACTCCTCTCCTTCTCAGGATTAATGAATTTCTCACTTTGGTCATAACGTTAAGTTTAAACAAACAAATGTAAAGTGTTTTAATGAATAAATAAACTATTTGTGATTCAGAAGTCTCACATTGTTGACTTTGGAAAACATTTGTCGGTGTGTTTGATCTGGAATCTGATTTGATCTTCTGGAATCAGAATCAGCTTCATTGGCCAATTGTGTCCACATCCGAGGAGTTTGACTCCAGTAATTTATACTCTCATGTACAAGAACAACACAAAGCTTAAATAGACTTCATTTTTACAGTAAAAATAGGAAATAAAGATACTTTATGCAGTGAGTATATACAATACAAACATATGCAGTAAAGTGTAAGTTTGCTATTCTAGTTCATGTGATCTTTAGGTCCGTAAATGCTGTAATGTCTGAATGTTACAGGTTTATTTTTAATCAATCATAAATATTATCTTAATAATTGCATTTCCTTGTTTTCAGTGACTGATTTTCCCTATTTAGCTACGAGTTGATTAGTTCTAATTTCTTGTTTTCAATAAAACAATGAACAAATGATGCAGTGAACAAATTTTATTGCAAGACAAATAAAGTGTTGTTTATTATAAACTAATCACAACTTTGTCTACTTAACTTGTATTTTTGTATCGTTTAAGACCATTTCTGAGCTGCAGTAAAACTTCGGTGTCATCTGCAAAGAGTTTTAACAAGTTTGATGGATTTCCAACTCAAGATCCAAACCAAAAGTTTTGTCCTCTTTCCGGCTGCATTCGTTTTCCCCTTCCGCAATTTTCTTGCAAAGAATAATAAATTCTTTACAAATAGTATTGCCCCTTATTCACGGGGGTTGGGGACCGGAGACACGCTGAATCTACGAATACGGAGACACCCCTCCCCCGGTTCATCTCACCCCATCCCCCGGTTCATCTCACCCATCCCCCGGTTCATCTCACCCCATCCCCCGCGGCTGAAAAATCTCAGTTACCGATCCACACTCATCAAAAACACTTCTGATCGTAATTTGTATTTTTTTTTTTTTTATTCAGAGCAATAGACTGTTCTGCAGCGTAACGGCCGGCTTACTCCATAATAAACTTGATCCAGATTAAAATGATCCTCCGTGGTTATCTTTTTCATTTATTGTTCGTTCCTGAGTCAGCCTCTGTAGCCACAGCGACATCATCGGTCTACACCCCACATGTGCTTTGATGGTCCAACCATCTCTTGAATTACCCGGACCGTTCTAAACCGGCCAAGAGGAGACTGGTCTGGTCCGGACCGCTTGGTGGAAATAAGGCAAAACGGTACCAGATGGTCTTAACGGGTCCATTTTGTCAAAAGTCCAGTCCGGCCCGGTCTGTCCGGTCGAGGTGGAAACGAGGCATTAGTGACCCCTGATGTAGAGCATTTAGGCTTATCAATTTAGCTGTCCATTATCACTTTTTAATGGACACTGCAGCCAATCAAAATCAAGTTCTCACTCTGTTACACAAGAGCAAAATTATTCTAACAATTGATTCCGTTTCTGACAGCTGCAGTCATGAGGGCCTTTTTGTTGTCCACAAAAATAAATGTTTGTCCAGAGGATTGACTCCAACGTCACAAAAGAGCTCTGAAAGCTCTCTGTTGTTCTGGATTACACTAACAAACCATGTAATTAGTACGTATTGTCTATATGCAGGCGGGCTCGCAGCAACAACGCGGGGCAGTCAGGAGGAAGATGGAGTGCTCGGCGAGGACGCGTCTGTGATCTCTGAGGAGGCAACTTCAGAGAGGCAGGGCCGGGCGAAACAAAGTACCAGGCCCTTCCGTCTACACAAATCTTGTCGATGGTAATTGATCACTGCTGGTCACCCGCACAGGACCCCGGACGAAATCAAGTGGCTTCTCCATAAAACAATGTCAAATATTGACGATATTTCTCTTCCCTGCCCCCAGGATGAATAGCCTCATCCTATCTGTAGTTTTGATGAATGTTTGTTGTTGCCTTCCCCTCTTGTTGTCTTTCTTTTGTCATTTTCACCAGCTGCTCGCTCAGAGGGAGCTCCGCAAAAGCAAGAACACAGCTGATGGAATATAATTACTGATCCGGCTGTCTAACCGCACATCAGTTTAAATCAGGGGGCTCCAAACTACGGCCCGCGGGCCAGAACCATCCCTCCTCCTCCCTTGGCCCGGCTCCCAAAACTATTTTGGCTAAATTAGACATTTTTCTAGTTTTTTTAGGCTAATTTGGCATTTAGCTAATATTTCAGCAACATGCTAGCTGTTTTGGCTTATTTAGACTTTTTTTCCCCCTTTTTTTTAGACCAATATGGAGTTGAGCTAATATTTTAGCTTTATGCTAGCTGTTTTTGCTAAATTAGATATTTTTCCAGTTTTTTGGGCTTATTTGGCATTTAACTAATATTTTAGCTCCATGCTAGCTGTTTTTGACAATTTAGGCTTTTTCAGTTTTTTTAGGCTGTTTTGAAGCTTCAGCTCCATGATAGCTGTTTTGGCTAATTTAGAATTTTGGGAGTTTTTTCCACTGACTTTGCTAATATTTTAGCTAGCTTTCAGCTGCATTCTTTTTAGCAACAATTTAAGCATCTATTAATCATCGCAGGTTATATATCTAGTTTTGAAATGTTTTTGTATTTTTTTTTCTGTGAAGATTACAGAAATGTATTGTTTAAAATTTGGCTATTTGTGGCTTTCTGGAAAACTGTAAATCTTCATGTTTAGGTTGTGATTGTGACACTTTTTCTGTTGGACTCCAGGTTTAAATTAGCCTTTGGTTTAGTGTGACATTTTCAATGATGGTTTCTTTGAGTTTAAGAACCCAGACATGACTTTTCAGCCCCAGACTTTATTCTAAAAGACGTCGTAACACCATTGTAACACACTGAAGATGTTTGACATGGAGAAACTCCAGAGTGTATTTATTTTTTTGCCATCTCAGCTGCTTTTTTGGCCTTTTTCCTGTTGTTTCTGTCATTGTCTCTGTGTCTTTCTTTAGAAACAAGCCCCCCATAGTCCTGGGTGCATTTTCATTACAGCCTGTGTTTAAACTTGCATCACACACACACTCACTCTGACTTCAGTCAATTCCCTCAT
Source organism: Oryzias melastigma (assembly GCF_002922805.2). NCBI lineage: Eukaryota > Metazoa > Chordata > Actinopteri > Beloniformes > Adrianichthyidae > Oryzias > Oryzias melastigma. Next base: position 33,660,614 of record NC_050514.1, on the reverse strand, counting down.
CTGTCAGGTCTAGCAGTCTAAAAGCTTGTTGGTTGCAGCTTCGCATGGCGGTGGGTTTGTGTGTTTGTCAGGTCTGCGTCTGCGGCAGAGCGCCCAGCCAGAGACACAAAGAAGGACAAAAAGAGAAAGACAACATTTATGATGAATGTCAGCGGGGACAGTGCATGTTTTTGTGTTGATAGAAGACGGGGGGGTGGGCAGGAATTTGGAGACATACTGGAGATGACACATGCACACACAGAGGGCCAGCAGAGACACACATGCTGTCAGTGCCTGTCTCACTTCTGCAGCCTAACAAACGCATCAGAAAAGATGGACATCAATTATTCAATCCAGCCCGTTTGGAAAAGTGTGTTTGTGTGTGTTTGTGCACACACAAAGGGAGGGTCAAACAAGTCCCTCAAGGTTAGCCCCATTTGGAAAGTAAGTTGGGCTAAACGCGAGGTAGCGGCTAAACAAGAGCAGCAGCGCTCTGAGGGGAATACGGACTAACGGAATGAAGCCATTTTCACCAAATTCACCGGGGGAGCCGCGGAGATGGGGGGCGGCACAGACGCAGATTCCCAATCCTGCACCATGGGAGCACATGAAAGACAAATCCAGCATCTTTCCAGAGCTATTTTTACAGTATCCCGACAATGGAAATCTAATTGCATGTGGTGATATTTAAAAATACATTCGGTATGCTAATGCATTATGGGATTTAAAAGAAAAAAAAGCACATGGGAAGAAGACTGATTAACTTTTATCTTTGAAAATCCACGATGCTGCCATCAGTGCTACAAAAGCTACCATGAAAACGACATCAGCTCCACAGAAGGTCTGTTTTCTCTGGGAATCTTAAACTTTTATGAGCTGGCCGTCATGTTGGAAGAAGAAGTAGAAGTGACAGAACACAGAATGGTTGGGTCCATTAGCTTGAAGACACGGTTATTAGTTCCTCACTACAAAATGAATTAAAAACTTAATCATTTTGTTTTTATTTTGACATAAAAAGTATTTTCTCAAGAAAAGTGTTGAAACCAAAAAGCATTTAAAAACGGATCAAGAGTTGATGTAGTTAATTGGATTTTCTCCTTGATCTGGTTGTTTCAGCAAACACTGAAAGTTCATGAGAGCTCCTAAGTGGACCAAAGACCGATGTGTCCAGAAAAAGAACTTTGCGTTGGAGAAAACACTAATTGACAAACTATTAGTCAATAATTCTGTGAACAAATCCCTGCTAAACGTTTGAGACAGCAACCTTATGGTAAATGGTAGATGGCGTTTACTTGTATAGAACTTTCTACCTTCCTTTGAAGGCCCAAAGCGCTTCACAATCACAGACCCGTTCACACACACATTCACACACACATTCACACACTGTCTCCAGATGGTGTTTTACCATTTTACCATCTAATGAAACCAAAATACTTTTCTTTAAATGTAATCTCCCCCTTGGATAAACAAAGTATTCTGATTCTAATGGTTCTGATTGGCTCTTTTGTTCTCTTGAGGTCCATTCTCCCCATATTTTGTGGTTTCCACTGAGCGGTCCAGACTGGACCGGACTGGACCGGTATGGTATTTTGAGCGTTTCCATTATAAAATGGACCCACTAGGCCAAACCAATTCGCGCCATTTTCAGGCCCCAGTTGGTTGAAGCTCCATAGAAAATGGAACGGCCCAGTGAGGGCGGAGCTACTGTCGTCACACGATGTAACCCATTGATCAACACTCAAACTGAGAGTTTTGCTGGTACTGGTACTCCATCCTGGTTGGCGTCCGGTACCGCGTCCGTTACCGTACGATCCCTGTCCGATAACGATCTGCGTTCAGTTCCGGGTCAAGGTCAGGGTTAGGGTTAGGAGGCCATTCTTGGTAAACTCCCTCAATCTGCTGCTAACGGGAAATATAACTCTTGTTCTTTACTCTTCCCAGATTCCACGCTGAATTAGGAAAAACTGCCTTTTCTATTGCTGCTTTCCTGGAGTAATATTCAAAACTCTGCATCTATGTGACCTGATTCCCTTGATCTGCTTTAAAACAAAGCTCTCAGAACTTTTAAAAGAAATACGCACGTCACTCTTGACCAGACACTCTTGATTAACCTTTTAATTATTGTCATACTGTTCGTTTTACTTGTATTTTATTGTAATTGTCTATTATTGGTTTAACTATTTTATTTTCTTGTGTTGAAGACTTTTGTTCTGGTCCCTCTTTGGAAAAGATCCAATGTCAATGGGATTTCCTGGTAAAATAAAGGTACAATATGGATACTGGTGCGGTCCACGTCCTGGTACCAGCCCGGAGGTTGGGGGGCTTTGATTTAACGGGAACAACCAGCACCTCAAAGAAATGGATTGGCAGCACCCAAAACCTCAATATTGGAAAGAGAATGACGCACAGAAACGTCATCGGTCTACACCCCGCATGTCCAACACTCAGTGGAAACGCTGCCTTTGAATAACCCAGATCATTCTAAACCAGCCTGGAGCGGACCGGTCCGGTCCAGACCGGTCAGAGGAAACAAGGCATTGGTGAATCTTCTCCCAACCGGTCCATGATTGACTGGAAAGAGACTTTAGAGACGAGGACACAAAAATATAAAATATTCTGATGAGAAAGAACAGGAACGTTCTAAAAAACATAATCAAAGTAGTTGGTAAACATGGCAGCAGCAGTGTGATGATATGGGGTCACTTTAGGTAACATAAAATCAATAATTAGACTTCACAAATGATTACATAATAGAGTGTTTCCTTTACATAATACTATTTCTTTCACACTTTTAGTCGGTGTAAACGCGCCCCTCTCCACACAAACACACAATGACCTGGGACACGTGTTGCAGTTGCTAGGACACAGGAATCAAAAGTGTGTGAGAATGTCAATGTATATGAATGTGTGTGTTTGCTGGTTGTGTGAGTATCAGAGTGAGAACATGCCAAGGGGCCTCAAAAGAGGCAGCTAATGGATTCCAACTGCGGAGTTCTTGTCACACAAACATTTCTGCTGTCACAGCAGTTTATCACACGTAACACAACGCAATGCCATCCTGCAAAAACACACACACACAAACACACACAGTCCCAGAGCAGCCGTTAGTCCCATAAAGAGGATGGGGGGGGGGGCAGCAGCGAGAACAAAGGGGAAGAGACAGACAGAGAGAACAGTTGTGTTTTTATAGTTGTTTTAGCAAATCTGATGTGACAACGTGAAGAGAGGCTTCTGGAACCAGCCTGCCTCTGACGGAGCGCACACTGGCAGCACACAGCGATTGTGACTGTTAGGGTTTGGGGAGGAAAGGACATGAAATACATTTGATGTAAAGATCATCCTTTAAAATCCTGTTGAAATGAAGAATTAGAAATGAGTATTTTTTTTAAATTAGATGGATTGTGCACCCCCCCTCCCTCAACAACATCCTGTGGGACGGGCAGCAACGGTCCAACTACTTCAGGAGAACTTTTGAACCAATTCTCAAAGTCCAAATTCATCATTCTGAAACTGAAAGAGGAAACTTTTTTCATTTTTTTTATTTAATAAGAACTTTAATGAACATCACACACATTTACAAATCACAACAGTAACCAGTTGGTAAAAAATCAATAACTAATGTCATGTTTCAAAAAGAAAATCAATTACAGTACAGAAAGGTAATGAGGACAAAGCAAGCAGAAATAATTCCAAGTAAGAAATAACCATAATATCAATAAAAAATCAAGATAAAGAATCATTCATCAAATAAAAAATCACAAATTGTTCCAGTGTTATATGCTTTGGGTGTATTCATGTTTTTAAGATATTCATAAAATTGATCATAAATCTGGGAGTAATATTTCTCACTCTGCACTTATGAATGTAAAATTTAGATTGGAGGAGTAACACATTTATACTATTTTCTACCTTTTAATCATCAGAGTTTAAATATGTGAGAATTTGTTCCAAATTTACTTTAATATTATAATTTAATTTAGTATTTCTAAAATGTTCTAATTGGATCCAGAATTCAACAGAGAATGAACAATGGTAGAAAAGGTGAAGAACCGATTCAGATAAATCATTACAAAAACTGCAGCAGAAATGGGATGTAAATGTATGTGTGAGTAAATGTTATGTAGAATTTTATTAGAATTTTGAGTATTTCTTTAATGTTGTTATTTATACGAGAAAGACAGAAACTTGGCTAAAGGGAATCTCTCCACAAAACGGGATGAGTTTCATCAAACTCCGAGGTGTAGCAAACAAAGGACAGGAACACAAACTCATAATCAGAAAGGACAACCTCCACTTTGGCCGTATAACACTGAAGAGGAGAAAACTGAAGGTTAGAAGGCTATTCGTTAGGACGAATAGATCCATGAACGTCTTTGTTTTCCTCGTCTGAGCTGGGATCTGGATCAGAACTGTGCAGTTGGATAGTCACAAAGTTGCTCACCAATTTTGGTGCCTTGCTACCGTTAGGTTAGGGTTGTGAGGGGCTGTAAGCTAGTGGGAAAGAGTGTTAACGGAGAGCTCTCAGTAACGGGGAGGGTAAAAAGGGGCGGGGTTGCTCTTTCCTCCCGCCCACAACTCAGAGCTGCTGTCCTGGAAAACGATTGCTCCTGCTGGGGTTACCACAGAGGTTTTTGGGAAAGCCAACCTGCTCCCGACGCCCCGTTTCCTGCTCAAGCATTTGTAGTTAAACATTTTCTTGTTTAGTTTGGACAATCTGAAGGATTCATGTTTTGACGCTTTTAGTGCTCTACTCCAACGGCAGCGCATTGTTCTCCTTCTTTCATTCAAAACAGGGATTTTACTTTCATGGTAAAACTTTCAATACATTTGGGAAGCTGTTACCTGACGCACATTGAAAGGTGTTCGTTTTTGTGGCTAGCATCCGTTTTTTTTTGCACTCTGGGTAAACACCCTCTTGGCATAAACTTCTTTGGGGAGAAGAAGTTTTATTTGACGTAGTTGGGTGTTACGGCTGTGGCCGTATTTGGTTTCAGTTTCTCTTTTGTTCTCTGTTTTGTGTATTTTTCTGTCAGAGTGGGACTCTGTGTGTGTTGTGGATCTGTGTGTCGTTCTGTGTTCATTTCTTTCAGGTGTGGTGCTGGAGGGCGTGGCTCCCATTGGTCTCAAGCTTCAGGGGGAAGCCTTCAAAAGCACCAGTTGGACCTTCAGCCCATGATAAGTCTCCACCAGAGCTTGGTGCTCTTCTCCACCTGTTTTGTACTTTGTGTTACACTCTGTAGTTTCTTTATGGTTTTGTGTTTAGGTCCCACTCTGTGAAGTTAACTTAAGTGAAGCTGTGGGGGTGAACTGCTGTTTACTTTAGTATGTTTTCTCCTGTTTATGTTAGTCCAGGGAGGTTAGTCATTATTTTACTTCTGTAGTTAAGGTTAATTTACTTTAATGTTATGCTCCACATGCTCCAGACAAAAAAGGGCTTAAAAATAGGCTGCTTGATTTTGGCTAAAAATGACATGATCATAATAAGTGGGAATGATACGAAATGATGAATATGTTTAAAATTGTAGATCCTTAAAGAAACAGGAGCCTACCATGGAGCCTTGAGGAACTCCGCAGTCGTCTGCTGTATTAAACCAAATAATTAATTTACTATCTGTCATCAAAGTCAGATTTTAACAGGTTTGGTTCAGTTTCGTAAATTTCCATTTAGTTTTCTGGACTCTTTTTGTCACTTGTTCCGTGGTGACGAGTTTTTAAGAAGAGGCTCAAGACTCACCTTTTTAATCTAGCTTTTGCGTGACTTTTCTATGTATTGAATTTTATCTTCTCTTTTATTTCATTTTATTATTTTAACTTCTTCGTGATTTATTTTATTGTTATTTAAAAACTCATTTGTTTTTTAATCTAGTAACCATGTTTTACAATT
>NC_050514.1:33601046-33654188 GCF_002922805.2 Oryzias melastigma | reverse complement strand
CTCTTAGAGTCAGGATATCTGGGTACATTAATCAAAAATAATGAATAAAATGATCAGCCTGACACGGCGCTGAAGCCTCCCCGGGTTTCTGGAGAATAACTGACCAACTTTATTAATCAACATATCCTGATTAATTGTTACAAACTGTCATCCATAAATTTCCCTTCATTTTAATAGTTCTTTAGGCAACACTAACAATATCCCCAGTGACCACAGATTTATTGAGGTCTTGGCTGATTTGAGGGAGAGAAAAAGGAAGAGGGAGGAAGAAGAACTGAGGAAGGCGAGCAGCCGGCTCCCGAAGTGTGCTTTGGAGAGCGGGATGTGCAGATTTGTGGCTCCGTAACACTTTGTCTTCAGAATTGGCAGTTTGGAGGCTGTGGCAGGACCCCGCAGAGGTCTCCCCTCCGTCCCTCCGTCGCCCCCGCCCTGATAAGGTAGGGCGGCGGAGTAAACCATTACGGGTGACAGTTTCACTTTTCTCCCACTAATTACTTGTTCCTGCTCATGTGGCATTTCTTAAAAAAATTTGTTGAATAATGACCGGCATTAAAAAGGAGGCTCTTAAGAATTTATATGCGCCGCCTCCATTTATCATGTACTTTCTTTATCTCCGGTGTAGATTTATATCCTGCGGTGTCGCGGGGCCCTCTCGCTGGTGACAGGGGCCGTCATCTCCTTAAGGGCACACCATGTATATCAGCGGCAACAACGCCGCCACGGCCCCCGCCACGGCCCCCGCCACTCATACGTGACGTCACACCGAGAGCGTTTGCCAAGATGTTACCTAAATATTTACCTGTGACCAGATTCAACGATCAACCGTCAACTTGTGGTCTTTGAAAAAGCAACAATCTATCCATGACTCCATTGTGTTCTAATGGTGAAAACATTGATAGTTTGTTTAAAAAAAATAAAATTAAGCACTTTTTTTTTTTCGAAAAAATTGTTCTTACGCAATGCATTGTGGTCTAAAACTCGCTAATGTAGTGAGCATCAATGCACGCTAGTTTTTCACAAAGACTTCTGGGAATTTTGTAGGATTTTGGAATGACAGATTCGGACGGTATTACAAAATGGCAAACGCACCATCTAGTGAGTAGTGAAGGAATTCAGACGTTACCCTGGAAATAATGGAGTAGACCAGCAGTCTGTAACCTGCAGATCCAGATCCACATGTGGATCTTTCATCTCTCCATTGTGGCTCTTTGGACAAACATGAAATAAGTCATGGAGATGCTGACCCAGACATGTCGACCGTCAGAGTCAGCAGCTCCTTAACCAAAACTACCTAAAGAAAACAAACAAACAAAGCCTGCAAACTAAGACTACCAAACCCCAAACTAAAATAACAAAACCCAGCAGAGTAAGACTGCTGAGGACAAAGAGGAGAAAAAGAACAAAAAATAAATAAAAGAAAAATAAAATAGCAATTTGTTAAAGTAAGGATTAGTTAATTAGCATATATTCATTTTATCATAGATACATTTATAAATTGATGTCTGAGGTTCACATAGATGATAAACTATGAAGGTTTTTACATCCTGTTGACCTGAAGACGTCTCGTTTGCTCAACTCTACCTCCAGGATGAACAGATTTGATATGCAAAGAAAAACTTTGGTAACAAGTTTGATCTTTTATGAGTTGAAACTGCATATAATAATAATCCTGTTTAACAGAGCGTCTTTTATTTTGAAAATCTGTCATTTGGGCTTCTGTCAAACGTAAAAAGGAAAAAAAATCACATTTTGAGAGAGGTTAGATTATTTTTATACTTCTGCTTTTGTTGTTGCCATGAATTAGACAAAACTCATATTTTTATTTAAAAAAAAGGTCATGAATTCAAATCCAAATTCTCTAAAGGCTAAAGTAAGACTCTAGGACTCCTAGGATTCGATCAGTAGAAAGCAAACCTAAATGGCTCTTTTACTGTTAAAGGTTGCCGATCTAGTGCTCTGCGATCTAGTGCAATGGATTTTTAAGCAATTGGGATACGATGCTCACTATTTTTCTTTCGTTTTTCTGAATGCTGGATATGATGTCTCTGATTTCACAAAGTGAAAATGTACATTTTGTATGTACATTTACAAACATCTATTTGTGAATCCTCTGTGTTCTGATGATAAAAATGTGAATAGTTTATCAAAAATGTATATTCAAATATGTTTTTTTTGCAAAAACTGTGACCAGAATGCATTATGGTCTATATTCACATATGTAGTGAGCATTGATGCACGATAGTTTTTCGCAAAGATTTTAGGGAAATTTTTAGTGCACTTAATTGTGGAGTTGGTAAATACAGACAGCAGTAGAAAATAGAAAACGCACTATCTAGTGAGTAGGGAAGGAATTCAGACACTATTTTCCATGTGGGATGACTGTAGTTATTTTATGGTTTTGGTTATTTAAAGAACACCTAAAGCTGAAGCTCTGGTGTTGACGACTTAATCATCGGATGACTAAAGATCTATCAAATCAGATAAGAATTCTCTGTTTTAACTTTTTTTTAAGATTAATTAATAATGGCTTCATGGTGATTTTTTTTTAACCCTTCCAAGCTCCTCCATTCTAGTTTATGACACAGAGGTTTAAGTCGAGGCTCTGAGATGATTTATGTTCAGCGTAGAACAAAGAGCTCCAAAATCTCACCTTCAAACTGTTTTCATAATTTTCTTAGGTAAATTTCCTTGGTGGTCTCTAGAGTCTCTAAACCCCCCCACCAAAGATGATTTTTATTTTCAAGGACGTCCCGTTGGAAAGATTTAAACGTCTTTGAGTAGAAATGACCTACAGAAAAACCAACACAACAAGCGCGCTCCAAAACAAAACTGCACCTTCCTCTGTGGGCTCGACGGTCTTCGGTCCAGAGTTTAGTGATAGAAACAGTAATTTAACATAAACGTAATTTAATTAAGTGATTTTAAACTGATTAAGAGGATTTTAAAAAAATGTCTTGAATGAAATAATTTTGTTGTATTTCAGGGAATTCTTGGACACAATTTATTTTACACTTTTTAACTAATTAATGTACATGTATTTTACCATGTTTTGGTGGCATGGACAAAGACGGCAGCAATGATAGATATCAGTGTAGTATAGGAGGGATTATAACAGATTTGTAGTTCAGTTCTATTTATACAACTCAATATCACAGAACAATTGTCTCATTGGGCTTCATACCGAAAATTGTACAAAAGCAGAAAGTCAGTTATAAAATATAAGCAATAGCTGGTTACTAAACTAAACAGACGAAACTAAACCGGTTATCCCTGTCCTTAGGTCCCTAGAGAAAAAAAACGAAAACCTTAGGTAGGTCAAAATGAAGGAGGTAAACTCTCCCAGGACGGACAGTCGATGAATCAGGACTGTTGAAGGAGAATTAGCTTATCTAACTCTACAACTATATGTTTGAACAGAGTTCATCCAGGTAGAACTGGCAGACAGGTGGGGGCGTGGTCAACAGCCACGACGAGCTGGAGGTGAGGTCCACGACCAAGAAGAGGAGCACGGACGATCCATCTGGAACCCGAAATCGAAAGAAGAACAACCCATGAATCACACTGCACTAAACAGTGGCATAGATAGCTGAATAGGAATAGAGGAGAAGAGAAGTAAATGAGAATAGAATTTTAATAATGATCTAAAAACATGTAATTAGGTGTCCCAAACATTAATTTATTAATCATCCACCATTGAAGTTGAGGAAGAAAAGGCGTCACCGTCTTTACAATCACTTCCACACTCGACCTTCTGCGTCACGTCCTTTGCAGGTCACCTGCAGCTGTTTTTAGTAGCAAACTCAATAAAAATATCACTTCAGATCTTCCAGAAATACTCTGATCTAAATTTGTAGTTCTTGTTAGCGTAGCGCCTGCAGGAAGTCATCAGCCATGACCGTAAAACACATTCATTTTTAACACATATGTATTTGAAACCATAAACTTTTAATGAAGTATTGATAATCATTGATTTCCATACATATTAATCTTTCTCTTTGCTTAAAATCTTGTCACTCGAGTGAAGAAACTGTAGAGTTTAAATTCAGAGAAACCTGATCTAGTTAGAGAGTCTCTGCGGTGAATTCTGTCCTCCAAACGTCGGCTGTGAGCGCTGATCCGCTCATCGGACATGTTGGGCTTTTTGTGGCAGCTGACTCCAGACCCTGCAGGCACCTCTATGCTAATTCCATGCAAATGACATAATGTCTGACACACTTCTGATTAGAGGTGAAAATGAGCGACATGTTTCACTGCTGCAGTCCATTGGCACATTGCAGCCTTTATACACATTTATATAAGTTTATAGAGCATGTTTGGATATTTTCATAATGTGCATTTGTGTATGCAGTTGTTTTTTAAGTCAGCAGCATTTTCTAAACCCCCAAAAATATTTTAAAGATAAAACCAAATATTTGTCGAAGACAATTTGGGCAAAAAATCTGACGAGATTTCCTGAAAGATCTGAAAACAAAATTTAAAGACTGATTTGTTCAGGATTCCTCTCTTCGTCTCCATTCCATCACTGTCTTTGCATTTTTACCTCCAGACGTGTGTCCGCAAAAATGATTTTATTTTGAAAATCTTCTGCCACCTTTAGATAGAGTTTTACAATTATTCCAAACCATTCCTACTCATTATTTTTTTTTTTGTACAGTCACCATTTACAGAACGTTATATAACTAATTGAATATTTTTTTCATTCATCAGAATCAACTAAGTGTTTCAGTGAACTTATGTAGAAACCTGGACATGAAAAATATAATAAAATAAAAATAGATTATTTTTTGTATTTTTTTCATTAAAGATTCATGAAGCTTTCATAGATTCATGTTTTCTTCTATCATGTTCAGCCACATCCAGTTCTGGAACATCACTTGTGTGTTTAAAGATGACTGTTTTAACCTCTTGATGCCTGAGCTTATGTCTATCTGTGGAAAAATAAAAAAATAAACTTGTGTTTATGTGGATGGTACATTTGGAGCAGAAATGGTTTGATATTTAGATCAATAAGCAATAAAGGGGTAAAAAAACTAAAATTGATAAAAAACAAATCGAACATACTGGAAAACGGTTTAGCATAAATGCAGTAAACCAGTTTGAAGTAACACAATTCTGATCTTCCCTGTTTAAAACGAATTAAATGATAAAGAAAAAACAAATTCTTTTTTTTTTGGTTCCTACTCTGTCATTTGTGATTATTATTTCTTGAAATGGAGGACCTCCCTGAAAACAGGATGTTGGATCTCTGGTCTTTCCTCCCACTCTAGTTTAAATGTGTAAATAAAATAAAAAAGGAGAAGTCATCATTTATCTTTTCAACCTGCATGAATTAATAACTTTGCTCTTAATCTGTCAGTATGACCACTGGAGATCTTTTTTTGTGGTCTCTGGGTTTGTGGTGGCGGGTGCCCAGAACTCCTGGGTGCTGGTGGGCCTGTTGTCTGGAGCTAGGGGGCGCTCCGCCCCATGTTGGGCCCCTGGTGCGGCGGAGGGTCTGTTTTTCTGGCTGGGACTGGAGCTTTCACTCTCTCGTGCTCTCTACCTCTCTTGGTGTGGGGATGACTGGGGACCCTCCCTCCTTTCATATTCCATCATCCACATCGGCAGTACGGAAACACTCACCTGAGCACAGGTGTCAGCTCACCTGAGCACAGAACGAAATGCTTTACATGTGTTGGTTTGTAAATATGTGTAGTTGTATTGTTTACATGTCGACATTTCTGTTTTTGAAGTTTTTTGGAGGTGTGTTTATAACATTTGTGTCGACAGGCCCCGCCCCTTTAGATTAGCATTAGCTCACCTGACAGTAATGATGATAATCCTCCAGCATTAAGTTGCTCTATTACCCCCCTCCTTATTCTTTTGAACCCCAATCTCTAAAATTCCTCTCTTCTTCTTTTCTGTCCGGTTCAACAATAAAATGATACAAACATAAAGTTTAGCCTGAGTTACAAAAGGCGTTTATGTAAATATACACCTGGTGTCAGAAGGCTTCTGACATCCTGTTGAAACAGTATCATCTCCAACACAAGAGCTCTTGTCTGTTTGATCAGACAAGTAAAAAAAAGAGAAATAGAGTCAAAAGTTCTATGAAAGGACGAGTCAAAAAGCTTTAGGCAGTAGCTCCTCCCACATGTCTGGAGCATCACGTTTATGACTACGTGTTGAGCATCAAATCTGACGCATCCGGTCGGTGTGAACGCAGCATCAGACACTAAAGCTCTGGGTTGTTGTGGAACTTGAAGAACTCCGTAATAATTCTAGATGCTCCACATATCCATCAGGTGTGACAGCGTTCAGGTGTGAGGCTGTAAGATGAAGGCTCGCCTATCTAATGACACACACACACACACGCACACACACACCCACACACTCTGCCTTTGCCTGAATCTCTTTGATAACTATCACTGTCAAGGGGAGACAGAGTCCAATGTATGACAATTTGTTCATTATCATAGTGAATAGGTTTTCACAGGTCTCCCTCCAGTCTGCCAGCGGCGGGGAGATGAATATCAAACAGGCCTTTCTTTGTCCTGCGGGCCGAATTTAGGAAATAACATCTTGTCCTTCTCTTTGTGCCTTCTTACCCCCACCTGCACCACAGACGCCTCAGGTGCCCGTCTGTCTCAGAGGACGAGTCTTGGTGCCGATTACGGCTGCAAGTTTGTTTATCTAGATTGAATAATTGAGGAAATTATCCAATACATTATGGAAAATAAATGGTTAGGATGATAGTTTAAAAAAAGCCATGAAGCTGCTGTGATTTCCATTTTAACACAATCTACCATTTAAAAAACAGATTTATTTCATTATTTTATTCAAACTGGAGCTTTTGTCCCTTATAGACTTCGTCTGGGTCTAGTTTAGGAACCTTTAACACTAAAAGAACCATTTGGTCCAGTTTCTTACAGATCAAAATCCAGCAAAAGTCAGAAAGTCTCACTTTATTAATTCATATAAATATTAATACATACGATTTATGTTTTAGTCATCAATAAAAATTATTTATTAAATGTAGATTTGAAATTCAACAATACTGAATTACAACAGTGTCTATATGTTTCTATGACAAAATAAAATACACCAATTAAGATCCTGCAGCTGCAGCAGAGAAATTTCAAAATAAAATGCAGAAAAGTCAAACATGATGCTTTTAATCATTAGGATTGTGGTGCACCACCATCATGTTTTTGTCATTTTACTTTGTAATATAAAGAACATTCAAGTAAATCCAATTGTATAAAAGAAAAAAAAAACTCGAAACATGAAACATTAACTGAGCTTTTTATATATTTTTTTTACATTTTTAACAGTTTTAAACTGCATTAGTTTAAAACTTTAACCACCTTAGAGTAATTTACTAAAACATAAGAGTTGTAGAGACTTTTATTTGAGTAATGTTACAAAAAAAGCACAAATTTAAAGAACATTTCTACAAAATTTCTGCATCATTTTGTTCTGTGGTTTGACTCAATAAAAATCTAAACAGAAATGTCAAAACTGAAATAACTAATCGATTATTTATTTAAATCATTACCATTGTACCACAACAAAAGTATTGTACATAGAGTTAACCTCACCTGAATAATTTTCCAATTAGAGCCTTTATCTCATTAGTAAAACATAAAAACCAAAAAGTCTATTTTTTTCTAAATTAATGTATATTTATTATTGCTTTTTTAAAATCTTTTTTGAGAGGAAAGACTATTTTTTGTGTTTTCCACTTACGCTTTTATTCTGAAAAAGGTCTCTGTGACCTCATATGAAAACCAGAACAACTCTCACCTACCAAGTTTTTTTTAGTATGAGATAATTTATGAAAATGACTTTTTGCTCATTTTGTTTAATATATGCACTTTAACAATTAATAAACCAAGCACCGCAAGATCTTCAACTAAAGGCCATTAATTTGTGTGAATCTGCCATTTCTGACAGCGAGAGATTTTTTAAACTGATTTGGGGGAAAGTGAAATTATTCTCTAGCCTGCGGGTAAATATTCCTTTTCTCTGGGACGTGTGCAGGTCCGCTGGCTCCACGCCAGTTCCTGACCTTGTCATTGATCTACGTCTCCTCGGCTTTCTCTTTGTCTGCCTTTTTCTTAATGTGTTTTCTGTTTGTGCCGTTTCCGTTCATCTCGTTGACTAAAGGATAAGCAGTTTTTTTCCCTCTTCTTCGATGGCCTCGAGGCTTTGTGAAATGGCTCTCCATCTTGATAAAGTTTATTTCTTTGGCCATGACTCAATAAGAATACAGAAGTTGTTTCTGGGTAGGAGCCGTGTTGGGCTGTCTCACTGTTTACTCAGATCACATCACCAATCATTTTCTGCACTTTATTTGCCTTAATGTTGTATTTGGATAGAAAAACAATGTCCTGCTTGCGAACGGATGGCGTGACGGTGGATTCGGGTTCAGCAATTGAGTCTGTTTTGGAAGAAGTCTTGTGGAAAATGGCGACGCTCCCAGATCAGACTTCACAGCTTTTCTTTAAGCTTCCAAGTGTCCGATCGGGAGTAAAGAAACTCTCTGGTCTGATGATCCAAACGTCCAAGAGAGATCCAGAAGTTCTCCCAGGAGGAACTTCTCATTGCAAACGTTTCCACCATCCTGTGTTTTTTTTTAAGTATTTTTCCAAAATTAACAACTTTATTTTTGAAGGTCACAATACTCAGATGACAGTCCAGACCTTCACCAGAACATTCCAGAAACTCAATGTTCAGAATTGATGAAGATTTCTCCCTCATGAGGATCTGGAGAAAACACAACGCTTGGTCCCACAGCCTCACACCATCACACTTCCACCACCATGCCTGACTGTGTTAGCTTGAATTCAGACGCTCTCCTTCCAGAAAGTTCCTCTAATTAGAACATTTGTCCAGAAGTTTGGTGGATCATCCTGATGTTTCTCTGCGTTCCTCTTTTCCCATCATTGTCCTGGAACTCTCCGTGTTTGTCCCAAACTCTGATGGATCCTGAACTCTGACTGGACTGGAGTAACATGAGGTCTGACCTTTTCATGTTCTTCTATGGAGAGGAAATAGACTCACCGCGATTTGTGAATGCATGACTCTTGAATTGTGCGTAACTCTTGAATTGTCCATGACTTTTGATTTGTGATATTCTTGATTTGTGCGGATCTGTCGATTCTTTTGTGTAATTCTTGATTTGCAACGCATACAATAAATTTTGTGCATAAAATGATTAAATAAAAAAGCACAAAATGTCATTTTAACTTGTGCATGTGTAACTTGTAACAGCTTGAAACTTTAGCTCGATACACCAAAGCTCACTAGCTCGCTGCGCTATCTGCCAGGCAGCTGGCTAGCATAGCATAGCCAAAGTAGGCTCAACTTATAAAACGAAAAGTGTGATTTGAAACTGTAGACTGAGAATTAAAAGTAAAGATGGAAAGAAACAAAAATAAAAAAACTTTTTAATTACAACTTGCTGAGTCCATACTTAAGCCAATGTGGTTCAGGTGGGACCACCACAGAATCTGCAGACAAACCAAATTGGAGCCACATTTTCTACCCACTTTTATACCATGTGGGGCCCACTAGGTCCTGCTGGCTGGGTCCATCGTGGCTGTGCTTTCCCTCCAGTCCCTTCGCCGTTAGGTTTTCTGCAACAGGCGGCGTGAGGTCCTCCTCAACACCCAGAGAGCGGACAAAGTCGATCAGCCTACATCCGCCCCCTACTTTTATTAAAATATTGTAATTTTTGTGCATATGCACAAAATGTGTTACGAGTTACAAATCAAGAGTTACAGATGCACAAAGGTCTGAAGGTTCTCGTCTCTTCACAGGGTTCTCCAATCAAATCGATGGATATTTCTGTGGTTCTCTTGAGTCTCAAAGCTGCACAAAAGTCTTGCTGAGCTTCTCAACATTTGGCTTTCCTTTGGTTTTCAAATGTCTTTGGAAGCACAAGCTTTTATAGTAGTGATTTCATGATTTCACTAGTAACTGTTTTAGATCCATTAGGTGTTGCAGTAAAATTATGAGCTTTTGCTGCGTTTTTCCTCTACCTGTCGCTCGTGCACCAACAAGACAGAAAAAGCTGCAGTTCTTTTCAGAAAACAGCGAAAGTTTGTGTTTGAAAGAGGAGAGCAGTAAGGAGAAACGCCTCCTCCTGACTGCAGCTGCAGGATTTCTTATGTGGATCACAGACATTTAAAGCCCTTCATTCATCATGTATGCCAGATTTTAAAAAAGGCCAAGCGAGGCAGGTTTCACAGACACAAACACCCCCAGTGTTCTGGGTCAAGGGCTTGGATGTGTTCTTGCAACTGTTTCTGAAAGACATTGTCAACAAAAGTCGGTCAGATTTAAACTGTTCCGTTCCTTCAGTTGTAATTCATTTGATTCTCTGAAAACGTGTACAAACGAGCTTTATCAATGAATTCGAAGAATCAAATCAGGTTCATAAGGCTTTCATTTGGAATGTGTTTATTTGATCTATTTTCAAAGTGCTTTTTTATTTGTGATTTTGTCATTTATTTAGGCTAAATTAAAAGACCTGTATCGTTTTCTGGGACATAGTTTCTGCAGAGTGGCAGGAGCTCATTTGAAAGAGTTGAGCTGTTGGGTTGGAGTAAGCCCGCTCCCTTTCCCATCATCCTATTTATGTGCTCTCCCACTAGCTTACAGCCACTCACAACCCCCAGCTCACATTAGCAGTGAAACAAAAATGACGCACAATATTAGAGCTAATCAGTCTAACGCCTGGTTCACACGGGGCGCAGAGACGGCGTGGAACACAGGCTGCTTCTGCGTCCAGTGATTTTGGCAGAAAGGTACACCAAGACTCACGAGACAATCTGGTCCATTTTCAAAAATAAAACCAGTTTTTCACAATAGTATACAGCAATTGACAAATTCAATCAGATTTTTGTATCTAAGCAGACTGTAGAGATGAAAATAAACACACAAAAACAAACAGACACATAGATCAGTGTGGTGGGCGGACTACGGACAGGGGGGTGTGGTTTTGGGTGTCTGGTGGCAACAAAAATCTCTAAATAACCACAGATGAGCAGAAGCGCCTGTCGACCATCATGGATGAAATACATGTCTGGTGTGAACTGGAGGTTACAGTTTGGATCCAGATTCCATTTTAGACCAGGAAAACAGAGACGTTCATGGATCTAATTGTCTTCAGCTGAATGCATCAAAATTGGGCGGAGCCAGGAGCTTGCAGCCCCGCCCAAAGTATTTTGTACATCTCAAATCCGCACGTTCTCACTCCCAACTTCTGGTTTGGTTAAAGACCCTCCGCAACAAAAATTGACGTTTTTGGTGTCCCCAACTCGTCGGTTCCAGAAGTCCCCAACCTCTGGAACTGGTCCAGCACCGGGACGCGAAGCACACAGTACCCTAAACTGGTACCAGTTTGCGTCCGGTACCACATGGGGCCAGGTTCACGCCCCGGTACCATGTCTGGTTCCAATACCCTAACTCTAAACCGGCACCAAACATGATACCAGTTTGAACCCGGTACCAGATGTGGTACCGGGTGCAAACTGGTACCCTAATCCTAAACCAGCACCAGACGATACTGCATCTGGTACCACAACTCATACCTGGTACTCTGACCCTAAACTGGCACCAGTTCGTGCCCGGTACCGTGTCTGATACCGGGACACGAACCTGGTACTCTAACCCTAAACTGACACTGGACCCGGTACCAGTTTGTGTCCGGTACTGCCTCTGGTACCAGTATTCATGCCTGGTACCCTAACCCTAAACCGGCACCCGACATGGTACCAGTTCGCGTTCAGTACCACGCCCATGCCTTGTTTACGCCCTGATACTGCGCCTGGTCCCGGTACCTAACTCTAAGCCGGGATCGGACACGATACCAGTTCATGCCAGGTACCACGTCTTGTACCGGTACATAAACCTGGTACCCTAACCCTAAACCGGCACCAGTTCACGCCCAATTCTGTGTCTGGTACCAACACTCATACCTGTCACCCTAACTCTAAACCAGCACCTGACCCGGTACCAGTTCGTGCCCGGTACTCTGTCTGGTACTGATTTTGGTCCGGTACAGCGTCCAGGTTTGGGTATGGATTCTGGATGTGTCCCACGGACTAGTCCACATCCAGTACCACATCCGGTACCGTGTCCTGAAGGTTGCGGACTTTGAATTTACAAACAGCCAGCACCTCATAAAATGATGAGTTTGGGATACCCCAAACATCAAAAAGTGACAATTGGTGACGAGTTATGAGTGAGAATGTGTTGCACAAATACAATCTTTGTCGAACAACATTTTTATTCTGCTCCTGATTTTCTTCAATTTAACATAAAAAATATACTCAGAAATCCGATTTGAATCCTAATTTCCTTAATATATTTCCTATCATCAGAAAAATGCCACAAGATCCTGTTAAAACACAGTTTTTATGGGAGTGGGTCTTTGCACAGACGTCTTCCCGTTCTGTCCATCTCCCTCCGTCCTTCTCCTCCTTCCTCTCCTCCTGCTGGAAGTTTTTAAGTTCAGACTCTGAGAGCATGTCTTCATTAGCTGCATTAACATTCACGGGCTGTAGTAAATTCTGACAGTGAAAAGGTCCCCGTAACCTTTAGTTGTGCAGAAATTTACTTCCCCAGAAAATTACAGCTGGCACTGTCTTAATTAATGCCGGCTTTCTTCTCTTGAAAACCCCGAGCCTGTCAGCTGAGGGAGGAGAGAGAAAAACAGAGCGGAGAAAGAAAAGAGAAAAAAACGGGAGAAATGTGAACCGGCTAAACGCCTCTGCTTACAGACACGGAGGCTGCAACGCCAGATGAAACAAACAAAATGAATAAAAGCTGGGGAATCGCGGCGTTTTATCAAAATACCCCCACCCCCCCTCAAACACAGATTCAGAGATTCAAATCTATACTATCGCCAACACTACTCCCATCTTTTCTCCCTCTCATTGCCTGCTTTTTGTCATCCAAAGTGGTATGAAGGAGATAGCAGAGAGGAGGTTTGGAGAAAACTAATACATATTTTATTTCTGGCTATCTGCGAGGTGCAAGTGTTGCTTTGTGCCAAGCCCTCTGAGCAGAGGAGCTGAAAAAAGAAAAGGAACCAAAAAATGTAGTGCTTGTTTCCCGCCGTATCGCAGTCTGCAACCCGACTGAGAAGGCCACAAAGAAATGATCCCGGCGGCGAATGTGGCAGTTAACACTCAGGTGTTTCGCTGCTGTATGTTTTAACCTTTACTGAAGGAAGAGGATCACGCTCCCATAACACCAGGACTTGTTCGTCTTCGTCACTTTCCGTGTCTTCGTTAACCCCCCCATCTGCCTCCATCTCCGCAGACACTAATTAGAGTCGTGTGCTGAAGCTCTGCTGATAGACAAATGCCAGCAGGACTCTCCAGTCGTTTGGTAATTGCTTGAATCAAAGTGATGGTAGGGAAATCAGACAGTGGTCAGCCTTGAAAGGACTGTCTGCAATCAACAACTCAGGAAATTGTCAAGACTTTTTTCATCATATCTTTTCTCTTGCATTTCCTGTTCGTATTTCCTAACATTAGGGAGAGTCACAAGACAGAGTCAAGTTACAAGTCAGATTTAACCATAATCAAAAGAAATGTTAATAAGACAACTGAGAACAATCAGGGACTGTCCGAAGATAAGATGGACACCAATGAAAGATCTCAACTGTGACGTCTTCAGGTTTGTATTCTGGAAAGAATGCACCATAAACTATTGCCTATAGTGTACTCTGGAGAGAATACACACATAGACAAGAGAATACATACATAGACTCTTGTCTATAAGTGTACTCTAGACATACTGCACCTATTGACAAGAGAATACATCAATAAACTCTTGTCCCATAGAGAAGAGTTTGTTCTGCTGCACACATAAAAAAGATGTGACACACAGGAAGTTTTCATGGTAAAGGAAGCTAAAGACACAAAATCTAAAGAAATCTGCTTGATTTTCAAATTAAAACGCCAATTAAACTTTGAGTTAAGGTCAACAACCCCTAAGGATTTCACTGCAGCCCGGAATGTGTGTGTGCAATGACAAAGAAACAGTATGTTAGAATGCAATGCAAATGAATTCATACCAGATTTTAACACCAATAGAACGTCAAACTCTGGTACTGTCCTCTGCCAATTAATGTTATGAATGTTATGCAGGCAGTGAGGGAATCACCTGTTGCAATAAATTTATATTTTAAATTTCTGGTAGTCTATTGTTGTTTTTTGTCTTTAAGTCGTAGCCTGTTCTCTGTTCCTGGACTTATACCTTATCCATTTGCAAAGAAATGTTCCACATGCATCTTTTCTCTAACCCTGTATGGAGTGTGCACTGACCCTGCCCTCTTACGGAGGGTGGGATCCGAACACTTGTTCTCCTGACCCTAACTCTACACTCAAATGACTGAACGGTTACCAAGAGAATCCTGTTGTCGTCAAGACCAAAAGATTTTTCAGGATAAAAGATCGTAGAGATGCGGTCATGTCGTCTCCTTGACTAAACGTTACAGCTGAGGTGATCAAAAGTGAACCTGGGAGAATCTGGCTATTTTTCAAAATAAAAGATTTTTCAAATTATAATTTAATTTTTCTGCAGCCTGGTGCCAATTGATCCACCGGACCGGTACCGGTGGTTGGGGACCACTGCTATCGAGCAAGTACATGTAGTGCAGGAATTCTGGTTGAATACTTCTTCAGAGTAAATTTTAAATTTACAAGCTCTAAGTAAACTTCAAGTATACTGTCTCACTTTTAGCATAGATTACGTATACTTGTAGTACTCTGAAACAGACTACTTTCTGCTACTTTTTCTAAAGAAAAAACTTTAAAAAAGAAAGAAACTGTTGAATTTAAAGAAATGCGTCCAACAACATCTTTAGGTTTTCTATTTATAGATTTTACGTTCCAGTGAAGCAGCTCGCTCATGTTAGTCCAACTAAAGAGAAAAAAAAAAAGGAGCAGCACTTTGATGGATGCAGATCCAATTCACAAGTTTTACTGGTTTTTGTGAGGTTTTCTGGTGGTTTTCTTTCATACTCAATGGATGATCCTTAACTCCATCAATTACATACTTTCTGAATGCAACAGAAGTGCATAACGTTTGTCCAAAAAGCAAATTTTCCCTTCCGAGGCATAGAAAACTATTTTTTTTTGTAGCAGAACTGTTTGAAATCTACAGATAATTGAATTTAACTATCTTTAAAAAGCATCTGTACATTTAAATACTCCCGAAGAAATAAAGTTTGACGTGTTTTGTGTCTAAAGCGTCCCAGTTTCACTCATAAAACATCAAATTTGGTCAAACAGTTGCAGAAGTTCTGTTTTAGAGGAAGAAGAGCAAAAAGAAAACAAATAAAAACTTTGCCTTTTTTCACAAATCCCACTCCTGTTCCTCAGAGAAGTTAAAGCCTAATAAAATTCTCACTCTTTCCACTCCGTAAATGGATAAAGTATGAAAAGAAATGTTCACACTGGGCTCATTTGAAAAAGCGTGTGAGCCTTGCACTCTGCAAGCTGCTGGTCATTATTTTGTAACACATCATGAAATCTGGTGGCGTCCGATGTCATGTAGTTAAGACTTTATTTTTTAACAAATGGGCAGTAGGTTTAAGGCTGTACTTGTTTCGCCGTCTACACATGACACCTCCATTAGAAGAACGCCACCGCTGCTCTGCCATAAATTCTCATGTCTCCTAATTATAAAGGTTTGACTCCGGCCTCGCTTAATACCACCAGAGAATCCTCTCCAAATAACAGCTCAAGTTATGCTTTCAAATATCTTCATCTCATTTAGGAAAAGGGCTTCTTCTCACTTCTTTTCGCCTTCACTCTTTGTGGAACTTCAGCTGTCTCCGCGGTGCTGTCAGGTACCACGATTATGTTAGCTAATCAAAACAGTGAGGTCCGCGTCCAACCAGGAGTTTGAACGTTCAGAAGCTTAATGAGAGTCACGGGAACGGAAAACAAAAGCTCAAGCTCCTCCAGTTTGTTTCCTTTTTGTTTGTTCTTATCTTCTCGCTTGGAAAACTCTTCATTGCCCAGAAAAGATTGCAGACGTGTGTGTGTGTGTGTGTGTGTGTGTGTGTGTGGGAGTACGGTAGAGGGAGGGCACTGGTACGGGCTCATAAGTCTTTACAGTGGAAGCCGCTCCACGCCACACTCTCCCAGCTCCTAACCTGTGATGATGAACGGCTCCAGATTTTAAGATTCCCATTTCTAATTTTCCGAGCGTGGAGGCAGGACTGTGGCGATTGATCAAGTGGGGCAGCGAGTTAAGCACGACCCCCGCCGTCCACTCCCCCACCTCCCTCGCTGTCTTCTTCTCTCCTATCTTTTTTTCTGCTGATAAAATATTAAACTGGACTTATGAAGGATCACCGCAGACCAACTATTAATATCCTCTAAGCGAGACAGAAATGATGCTTTTTTTACTGAACGGACATGAATCGTAAGAAAGTGGACCGTCCAAAGTGATGCCAATGACAGTTTTTATGCTGATGACTTAATGCTTCGGCGGTGCTGACGCTCCAGCTGCCTTAGAACTTCCTGTTAAATAATGTGTGTTTTAAGTACAGAGATCACATCAGAGTTCACCATCACTTCTTTTAGATTAGAAATGGAAAACAATTGTTTATGGAAAATAATGAAGATCTTGTTTCTACAGGAAGTTAGAACTCTTGCAGTCTCGACACTACGGAGAATGTTTCAGCTTCGCATTGAAGCCAACATTTGTTTTCATCTCCGTCAAACAGAGAAACTCGTGGTTTAGAGAAGCTGCTTCATGCTTTCATCTCCTGTGACAGTTCTTCCAAAAAGATAGTAGCTCGTCCAGAACTCAGCTACCAGAGTTTGGATCAGAACCTGAAGAACTGATCACATCACTCCTCTTTTTCAAGTTCTCACATACAGATAGAATCGATCACTTCATCACTTTCGTGGTTTGGGAGCCGAGTACAGATCAGATCTTAGAAGGTCAGAGAGGAAGTCCTCTGATAGAACCGAGTCAGAACCAAGCAGGTCAAAGCTGCTCTGAGCTGCTCACAGATGGAAACAGTTTCCAGAAGAACTCAGATGTTCTTCAGATGTTTCTGAATTCAAGACCATTGACTGTATCTGAGAACTGGACTGAGTGAGTGTGACGTCACCAGGGAGGACTTCTATCTAAAACAACATTTACGCCCATTATTACTCAACTCCACCATTAAAAGTCTGAATGGTATCAGAATGTTCATGAGCAAATGTTTCATCTCCCCACCCCTACAGGAATGGAATATTCCATCAACAGCAAGTTAGCAAGCAGAGAGAAACTCATTGAAGAGATTAGTAATAAAAGCCCTTAGATGAAGCATATGAGCAGTGGTGATGATCATTCCAAAGAGAACGGTTTTGTTCCTTCATTTAAGTTTTTTGTTAATGTTTATTCTGACCAAAAGAATGAATCTTTATTTCTCTTTAGAAGTCTATGGGATTTTGGCCTCTTGGAGCCAGCGGGTACTTCCTGTTTGGAACGCCAGGTAGGAGGAGCCACTCAGTCCAGTTAGTCTAAACCAGAGGTCAGCACCCTGTAACAGTAGAAGAGCCATGTGGGGTCGTTTTCTACTGATCAAAACCTAGAACGAGCCAAATAGTCTTACTTTAGTCTTTAAGAAATTTGGATTTGCATTCATGATCTTTTATTAATAACAAATATGAATTATGTCTATTTTTTGGCACAAACAAGAGCAAAAATATTCAAAAATAATAGAATCAGTCAAAATGTGATTTTTCTTTTTTTATGTTTGACAGAAGCTCAAATAACTTATTTTCAAAATAAAAGATGATCTGGTTCAAACAGGATCGTCTTTGTGCAGCTCTGGACAGCTACCAACCGATGACGTGCAGATATGTGCTTTTAACTCGGAGCGGAGCAGAGACTGGTTTCAACTGTCCTCCTTGTGCAAGTTAAATCTGATTTCTTAACTGACCCTTCTCTTGTCTTCCTTACAGAAAAATGTTTCAGGTTGTTTAAACCTAACATTTTATTTTATTACATGCAAAAACATTTTGTATTTGGTCGGATCCCATTTAGATTTTGGCCTTTTGAGCGAATAAGTTAGTGCACCCCTGGTATAAACTAAAACGTTTACACTTTTTGTTTGAAATATTATTTGAAATATCTATTTTACAGAAATGTTTAAACAATACAAATAAAAATAATGTATTCTTCCCCTTAGTGGAGACATTTCCAAATATTCTTTTTCTTAAAACCCAAAACTTGTCTTGTTCTGTTCAGGTTTACCTCATTTCCTGTTTATATATTTTGTGTATATAAATCAAATCAAATAAACTGGCGACCTGAAGGGTGTGTCCTTCCTTTGGTTAGGAAGTGAGATGAATGAATGAATTTTATTTTTTTAATTTACCCGCTCCTCGTTCTTGGTGTCTTGGTAGCTCAGCTTTTGCTTGGTGTCCCTTTCTTATCCAAATATTTTGGTTTTGCTTTTTAATAAAGTTTTTCTAAAAATGAAGCTACACAAAGTTTTTTCTTTAGAAACATTTGATAGGAAACCCTCCAGCTTTGCATCAGTGAGACACTTTAAACTGTGATTGTCCGATCACTGCAGCAGCTCTGTGTGAACAATGGGTCACCATAACTACCAAACCCTCTGGTTCTCCTGGTTTTCAGGGTGATCGTGAGCTTTCACACCTGCCAGAAGAGGAGGACCATCTGAGGAAGCAAACTCAGATCAAACCAGCTGAATGCAGCTTCATCTGAGTGAGATTCTTTTTCTTTAATTTAATAGAAGGTCCAAAAGTATTTATAGATTCTTTTTTTATTGAAAACACCATTTATGAAATACTGCATATTCCTTTTGTTAATTTGGATATTTCTAATATCTAGACAGAAGATTTGTGTGGATAAAAGTAGGATAAGGGAAAAAACCTTCAAACAATTAGGTGAAATATTTTTAATTACCCTCCTTTGCTTCTTGTGTGGTGAGAAATATTGATTGGAGACTGCTGCTCCTCGGATTATTCACTTATTACGCATTCATACACACATTCTCAGCATGCAGTCGTTTGTTCAGTAAGCGTCCGGCTCACAGGAAGCGGCGAGGACGGCTTCCCAGAGGGTTGGGGGGGGGGCTGTTTGGCGGTGTAGTGGCTGGAGTGACTTTGTCTCCGGAGAGGAGCTCCTTCGATCTGATTATTTGGGGAGGACAAAGTGCTTTTGTTGATGAAGAGTCGCTGTGATATCTGGGAGTTGAGAAATCGATGGGATGCACAGAGACCTGGCGCATTGATCCAGAGCCCCGGCATTGACAATCCATGGCCTGGTTAGTTATGCGCGAGGACGAGCTAAAATGAGCTTCTTGTGAAAGTCTTCGCTTCTCTTTGCTGTGTTGTAGATGTTTGTATTGACACGCCTGGCTCTGAAATGATTAATAATCAACAGTTTCAGAGTTTCAGGGGGTGTTTGTCGCACTCTTTCATATCTTAAAGTGGCCTCTTTCATCACGTCTTTGAATGACATGAAAACTTTGAAAGCAAAAGCTGTAAAAAAAAGAACCACGGCTGCATATGGAAGCAGGCAGAGGAAAAGAGAAACACTGAAATCACTCAAATGAGGGTCTCTCATTATTGGCCCAGGCGTTGTTTGTCCAGGCAGCCTTTTCCTGGCACCTTGTTAGAGACGTCCACGGCTGGTAATTGGATCCGTCTTGCTGTTAAAGCGGAGCGCCGGCTGACAGACGCTCAAAACCAGCAGACGCTTAAATGACAAATATTCCATCGTCCTCCAACGTGAGAGTGGAAAGCTGTGACGTCTCGTTATCGTCTCTCAGACCACGTTGGAGCACTCTGGCAATCAAGCCGGAGCCTCTACATCCACCGCTGACAGCGCTGGAGCGGGCGGAGTTCAGAGGGGTTTTACATGTGTTTGTTACAGCAAATGTAAAGTGATTGTCTTTAATTAAATACTTTCTGTACCTTAAAACAAAAAAAGTGGTCATCAGAATTGAAAGACATCAATCGCAGAAAAAGAAAAGATCCATCAACCCTTTAACACCAGACCTCACGTGTTGAGATGTTTTAGACTCCTGTAACTCTTTGAGGATCATGTATTTCTGAAGCGAAGAAAATCAGCCTGGTAACATCATAGAATAGAATCAAACTATTAATCCCTCAAGGATAAAATTCAGTCTTCAACATACTACTGGTGCAAAGTTTGTAAACTCAAAGATTCGTCAAAGAGCGTCTATTGTGACTTCTCCACTGTCAAAAAGGGTTATTACATGATAAAAAAAAGACCACTTTTGGCTAAAATACGTACACACATACACATATGTATTTATATGTGTATAAATATATCTACATATATATATATATAAAGGACACATATTAATTTGCGATTAATCGTGAGTTAACTGTGGACAAGGCGATTTTATCGAGATTAAAATTTTAATCGCCTGACAGCTCTAGTAATAATATCTGATTATAATTTATGACCTGATAATGATCATTCATGTAAGGAAAATGATAAGGTAGATCTGGGGTGGGATTATACAAGTTCGCTTCCTCCCATCATCTAACATCATTTGATGTCTTCTTATTCCTTGTCTGACGTTTCCGATTCATAGTCGATTTTGGTTCATTTTGAATGATCCGATTTGATCCAATGGATCCAGGAGATCTTGATCCTGAACCTCCATCAGTGTGACTCAGATAAATACCTGGTACTGAACAGTGCAGGTGAAGTTTTCCAGATTCTTGTATTTCTTCAAGATAATAAATTAAATATATGTACAAACAAGTAAACAAGAATAAATGTCAAATCCATTCACATTTTAGTTTGATAAAGTTGTTTTTCCACATCAGAATAATCCAAAGGGAACTTTATTAGAACATTCTACCACACTGTATGGTCACATGACTGCTAAATTCAAAGGCTTTATTGATGGTTGATCAGTTTCTGCTGCATCACGTGTTTAGTCTTCATTACAGTAAAATTAACCTGTCGTGTCTCCATTCAAATGGAAATTTCCAAGATCGACATATAGAATTTAAGTTCATTTTGAAGTTATTTTTAGTAGTATAGGTTGATTAGATTTAATTCTATTAACAACTTGCCTCAGACAGATCAATCTAATAAATCAGTTAGTTAATTAATTTAGTTACAACAGGCTTTGGCGCATAATTCCTTCCTAACATGAAATGTTGCATGTGAGTGGAAAGGAACTTTTTTATGTTTCAGAACCTGTTGGAATTATGTTAATTGCATAAATGGCTGATGAGTTATGATAGTTGAAACGATGTCTGGAAATTTGTTGGCTATCTCCAATAGTTTGAAGAATCAGGACGATTCCGTTTCTTGTTGATTCTTCCAATCCACTAAATTCAATTCAATTCAGTTTGGAGTTCACATGAATTACACATTTAGACACATTTGTTTAGAAGTACATTATTCATCTGTTTTGAAGATATTCATATTATGTTGCTACAGTTTAAATACTGTAAAATGTATTATTGAAATAGTAATGAGATTGTTAATATCATACAGGGTCACGTTTATAAAGATGTTCATTTAGTCAGCAAATTAAGTTTAGGTCGACTGAACGTTAGCATTGGGAAATCCCATTATACGTTAGCATCAAGCTAGTGGACTTTAGCATTACACATTAGATCGATCTCTCCTTTCAATTATTGATCTATTAAGTTTAGATCGATTAAAGTTTACCTTGACAACCTTTAGAATTTAGAAACTTTCAGCAGAAGATTCAACAACAAATTTCTCTGTCGGAAAAAACCCTGAAAGATGCAATAAACAAATCATCAGTTTGATCCTGATGGAAACCAGTTAAAAGCCCTGTTTTCTGTAAACATCCCATAATGGAGCCAAAGTGAATCTACAACATGACGGCAGTGCTTCTCACATGTCTTTTAAAACATGGAACCAAATCCGTGGAAAACCACATCCAGTGTTTCCAAATAAGGTTTGGGTGGTTTTCCGTCTGAGAAATGTTGTGTTCGCTTTAGAAGAAAACAATGGCTGCGTACATTCCAGATCCGAACGCTCCGGTCGGAGCCTGGAAGTCCTGCTGGGGGGAAAAGTCCTCCCAAGCGGGTTCCCACGAAGGATTTCTGAGGAAGGCTCCTCTGAGAAGCAGGTGTCCAATCAGTCCTGGCGTGTTTTCCCTCCCAAACCAGCCGTGGTTCAGATTAGCAGGACTGACGGGCTTGTTTACATCCGCTGTAACAGAAGAGGCCGGAGTCTTTGCTGCATCTGATGCTTCAAATCAGAGGCGAGAAAGCAGAGACAGATACGATGAGCTCAGCTGGCTTCAACTCGCACAAACAAATCTCCTAATCTAAGCAACTCTCACCTTGTGCCCGTTCCAGTTTCCTCCTGAAGATGAGAGGCCTGCAGCCGGGAGCAGACTGAGCATGTGCGGCAGCTGCTTGTGTTTTTGACGTGTTGGGATTTCAGTCTGCTGCGTCTCAGTCTGTAAAATACTCCGATTCATTCATGTTGTGCACAATTGATGTGATATTAAACAGAGGAGATCAACATCTGCTGCTGCAGACGCTCCAGACGCCTTCTTCTTCTGTGGTTTCACTCAGCTGCAGGCTAAGAGTCATCCATTCAGGATTTCCTTCCTGAGGAAAAAAAAGTTCAGCAGTTAAAGATTTATTATGATTAAAATTGTGTTTATGGTTTTTAACATGTTAACTTTTGTCATGATGGTGAACATGTATACAGAAAATTATCCAGAGAATTGCATTTTTAAGGCTGCGTTCTCACTGATACGCACATCAGGTAGTCCGGTTCCAGATGCAGTAGATCACGTGTCAAAGTCAAGGCCCGGGGGCCGGATCCGGCCCTCCGGATAATTCTATCCGGCCCTCCATCATCTCACTTTATTGTTATTAATGGGCTGATGTTATCTTGCACTTATTATTAACCTGCATAATTTTGACAAAATATATTTTTATGGAAAATGAAACATTGAAAGTTTATTGAAGTTATTCTGGAATAATTGTTTTATTATTCATAATTATGTTAAAAAGTTACAGTTTTAAACTTTAAAAAATTGCATTCTGCAGCTTTGTGGACTATTTTGGCATTTACTAAGATTTTTAGGCTATTTTGGAGTTCAGCTAATATTTCAGCTACATGCTAGCTTTGGCTAACCTAAGTTTCTGGTTTTTGGGACTAATTCGGCATTTATCTAATATTTTAGCTGGCTATCAGCTTCAGTGATTTCAGCTCTCAACTTCACCGTTTTTAGCTATCAGAACTAGCATCATCAGCGGCTAAATTCATGTTTAGAAGGTACGTTTTTAAAGTTTTAAAACGTAGTTTTAGTGTGTTCAATAAATGTTTATCCTGTTCATCCCGCGACCTACGTTGTGTTTTGGATGATCGAGTTTGACACTCCTGCTGCAGAATATGAATGATAATGTTTTACAAACAGCTTTGTTTTTCTTTCAGACATGTTAAAATAAATGTCAGGAATTCAAAATGTTTAAGGATGATTGTTAATGTCTAAACCTTCTTGGACTGAATTAGCTATTGTTATTTCCTCTGTCATATCTCGTGCATCTTTGTATTTGTTATTCATTTTAAGCGGCAACACCAAACACCATTCACAAGCAGCAAAGCACTCTGGGAGTAGCTAAGGTTCTTCAGGTTGGCGTCCTGCAGGCTTCACGCCACTCTTCTCCTTCCACTTCCTCCTCAGGGTTCCCGCCCCGTCCTTCCTCCCTCCTCCTCTTCCTCGGCTCTGCTTTGCAAACTCCCAACGTTAAATTGTGATAGATGAAGAGCGGAGGGCATTCATACAAATCAATGACTTTAGTGTATGTGTCATTAGCCTGCGCCGCACCGCCAGCGGTCAGCGTCATAAATCATGCTATGATCGGCTGTCCGCCGTCCAGGCCGCAGCTGTGCGGACTGCATGCATTATCCCACGTTCTTCACACGGCGTGGAGACCAGGACTTCTGTGGAGCTTCCTGCTCCTGCAGGACGGCGGGAGTCTGCGGCGACTGCCGGTGACGGATGACTCAGCTGCTCTGCGTGCATCTGTCAGGGTTCACGGAGGCGCCTGGAGCCTGAGAGGTGCTCGTCTCTCCACCAGCACAGGTTTGCTAGCAAAGAGAAGAACTTAATGCTGGATGGAGTAAAGATCAGGATATTTCTGATTAGTCTTACTTCTGTGAAGCTTCTCTTAATCGTTAAAAATAAGCAATAGCTTAAGAAGTGATCAAATTTTGGCTTTTGTCAGTTTTATCCTTCATATTCTTTTTAAAACATTTTTATTTTTATAGATGTGCCATTAAGATTTCTGTATTAACACTAGATTTTTCCAACAACTATAGTCTTTTATTTTAGCCTCAGTCTTTTGAATTACCAATCTCTTGCAGACGTAATAAAGTTTTTTAATTTAAAATTACAGGTTTTTGTCTGTGATTTTATTTCTTTCGGTGATAATTTTTCAATATTTTTAGTTTCTTTAGCGTCTTCAGGAAACAGCTTTAGTTATCAGCATCAAACGTGGATTTTGGAGGAGAATGAAGCTTCTCAAAATCATTATTATTGCTAGAAAGTTTATTTATAAACCACATTTCAAAGTTCTGTACAAAAAATTGTAAAAGGAAATAAAAATCAATTGATACAACATTCTAAAACACATTGCTAAATAAAACGGTTTTCATCCTAGATTTGAACATTGTGGCCTGACTTTTCATGGAGGTCGTTCCAAACTTTTGAGGAAAAACACTGAAAAGCTGCCTCACCGTGTTTGATTCAAGAACCTGAAGAAGTCCTCTGCAGTTCACAGACTGGGTTATAGGGAACCATATCAGAGATTTACTTGGGCCTAAGACCATGGAGAGACTTAGAAACAAGTAGGGCTGTTTGAAACTCTCTGAACAAATGGAAACCAGGGCAAAAACCTCCGGACTGGACCAACGTGGTCATGTTTCCTGGTATTCTCACAGAGCTTTAACCAGACCAACGTCCTGCATCTCTTCTGCTGGGAATGAACACATCTACAAACCTACATGAAGGCTTTATGCATCCAGTAGACATCCATTCATCTACATCTACACGTTGCTGTTTAGATCTCAACAGACGACTTTCCCATCATGCCTTGGACACTGTACACAAGCCACCATTTTCCCCAAGAAAGGTTATTTGAATAGAATAAACAATAATTTGGACGATGCAATATTGGAGGTTTTATCTGATGTAGATCTTTTAAACTTTTGATAATGCTACGGAGGACCGTGTTCGTAAAGACGCCTACAAGATCCAAAGGGCGATCTGATGGTGTCTTAAAACTGGATCACTTCAAGTGATAGATCGTAACCTTACTCCCTATTTCCCTTTTGTGGTAGATACGGGTTAAAATGCACCAACCTGTACAGGGCACGCAGGAGGCCTTCTCAAAGTCTTAGACCGCTCAGTGAATCCCGAGAGAGAACATGTTCTTGCACATTTTTTTCTATGGGCATGCTGCAGGCGACAGGTTGCAGTGAACACCTATACAAGCGGTTGACCTGATGTACGGGTACATGTGACTAAAGCTTTAGTATACTTGGGCCAAGTCCAAATTCCTCGTCTATCCCTACGACTTCTCCCTAACCCTCTGAGTTTATCTCTCCAGGGAAAAAATATGGCGCTTGAAAATTAAAAGGCGGAGGCCCCACCCCCTGCTGGAGCCGAATGCAAAGAAAGATAATTGAAGTCCTCGACTGGAACCCCCACTTTAAGATTTCAACCTTCTTTCTCTTTGACACACAGTACCTGCTTACGTGATCAGCTGATTCTCGGAGAAAAAAAGGGAATTTCTCCAGAAGTAAACAGGTGTAGTTATACAAATGTGAAGACTTGTTAATATTGACTTGATAGAAATAGAACCAACGTTTTCTGACCCATTTGAAGATCGTCTTGCACAGACCAGCAGTCTTCATCCTCCGGAGCCACTTGTGGCTCTTATACCTCTCCATGATGGAATATTTTTTAGCTAGCTGTCAGCTTCAGCGTTTTTTAGCTATCAATTTAAGCATCTTCAGCCATTAATCCATCGCAGGTAATGCTATATATTGGTTTCTTAAATGTTTTTACCATCATTTTTTCTGTAAAGATTACAGAAAGGAATTATTTAAAATTTAGCTATGTGTGGCCTTCTGGTAAACCATAAATCTTTGATTGTTATATTTTCTCTATAAGCCTACAAACTGACCCCGGCCCCCCACCAGAGAAAAAAACAATGATGTGGCCCTCACAAGTTTGGGGACCCCTGATCTACAACAGATGTATATTAGTTACATCTTGTGTTCGACGTTAAAGTCTTCGTTTTCTGTCAACATTCCTCTGATGATGAACAACGATTTCCCTTTAACTTGATGTGAACCGGCGTGTGACCATGGAGGGTTAAACTCTTCCAACTTTTCTCTCAAACTTTGAGCTTACAGTGTGAACATTGTGGCTAAAGGCATAATTAATCAAGGCCGCGGCTCAATTAATCAAAAGGGAAGAGGCTTGGTGGTGCGACCCTGCTATCCAAACCAGAACCTGGGTGTCAATACTCGCCTCAGGGAGGCAGCCAGCCAGAACCGCTGCTCCGGTCCCAGTCAATACAGAAGCCTGCAGATCAAGCTGTCCTCCCACGCCGCCGTCCGGCGCCAGCGGTCACTGTCCCCGGCAGAGGAGGACACATCAACAGGTTCTGGATGCACACATTACAGCAGAGGGGGTGGAGGGGGGGGGGCTTCTGCCTCATTACAGAAGAAACAGCTCATCCTTTTAAAGCTGGATGTAAATCCAAAGTTCATTAACCACTCCTGCTAGTTCGCACTGATTAGTTTTGGATATTTTAAAGCGACGACCATGTCAGACATTTCTTCTTCTGCTTTTACCTGTGGCCTACAAAACACGCTTTATTTGACTAGACTGCACCCATTCAGGAAATGTTCCTCTTCTCACTTCAAACGGTTTCCTTTCTGTATCTTTTAAGTTAGTTTGTCAGGAGAAAAAAAAAGTTTGTTTACCCATGGCTAAATAAAATACACAGCTATGCAGAAAAGCTCTGGAGTGCATCTCCAGGGACGCGCTCTGCATCTCATCTGAAGGAATTAAAAATAATAATCTATTTATGAACAAAGAAAAAGGCTTGCTCTTCTTTTTGGAGTTTGTTTTACAATTCTCCGTCTCATCCGACCGCAAGAAAGTCAAGGAATCAATTATTTTGTCTTTGTTAAATTAAGTCAAAGTCACTCACTTATTTGATATCCAGACATAATTTGATCTCCAAAGATTTGCTGATGAGAACGTCTTGTTTTAGCTCTCAACATCAAGGCATTTTCAGCAAAAGCTCGGCTCTATTAAAACCTCATTAACATCTGCCTTCGTTGACGAGCTGTTGGTGACCGTGGCTGAGGCGGCTGACCTCGTTAGGAACATAAACAGAGGATTTCAGGGTTTGAGGCCTTCTCTTTGAATGTCCGACACTGAAGAAAAATAAATAAATAAACTGAAATGAAGACATAACATGCTTTTGTTTTGAAATCTTACAGTAATATGTGGAAGATTAAGCTTTGCAACAGCTGAACACTGTGGTAATCTGTATTAACTCCAGATTTTTTCAGCATTTCAAGTTTCTTCAAGTTAAATTTAAGACAATGTATGTCAGAAATTAAGACCAATTTCTTCGTCTGTTTATTGACAAATCCCCATTTGATCAATTATTTCCCATTTTATTCATTTATTCCCATGTTTTGACCAAAACTGCTTCTTATCTTGTTGTTTGTGGTCTCTTCTTTTACTTCTTTGTTATCAAAACAGCGTATTAGTGCATAACAACTGTTTGTTTAATTCATTTCATCAAAATAATCTTGGTTGAAAAAAAATGTAACTTTTGACATTAAAATGTGAAACTAAAGTTTCAAGCAGCTTTGAGGCTGAACTATAAAAAATTAGGACTTTTTAAGGTATTATTCCAAATGTATAAATTAAATGATTTTAAGACTGTTTAAAAACTCCCGGAAAACCTGATCTAGAATCAATTGGTTCTATTTCAGCAAGAAATGATCTTAAATTGTTAAAAGACGTACAGTAGATGTATCAACTGATTTCAGGACGGCCTGACTGTGACAATCAGAAGGGAGGGGAGGTTACAGCATCGAGCAGACCTGCAGTTCTGTCGTCAGAGACCAGAACTGGAAGAAGCTGAGCTGATATGGATTTAGTTTTTGCCTTGAGGATGATTTTAAGACCTCTGGAACTCATTCGGCGAAGATTATGTCTGAAAAAGTCGCCAACAAAGTGGACAGCATCACATCCCATTGGACGTTCTGATGACACTCTGTATCTTGTGCTGCGTTCACACGATTTCTGAGACTTTAATTTGTGATTATGCGTTGACAAAGTTGCACTGTAAACCAACCAGAGACTTTGCCCAGTTGTGGCTTGGATAGGCTCCAGCAACTTCTAATTATATTATTTGGTAGCTGACTCTTATAAGATACGTAACATAAAATATCTTAGATCCTTTTTATACAGTTTGAGAAATTATATTCTCAGATCAACAATTATTATGAACTTTGTCTTCATTGGATGAAGTTTAACAACGTTTTAAAAGTCTACAAAATGTGCTATAAATAAGTCAAAAACTAGAAAACTAAAAACTTAATTAACCCCTTAATGTCTGTTGTGTACATATTTTGGCTTCAGAATGACCTAAATGTAAATGTATTGGTTCGTAGCTGAAGATAAATTCAGGCGTTCAGGGGTCAAATATCACTTATGTTCTGTCAAAATTCCAGGTTAAAATGAAAACACACTAACAAAAAGATTTATAGCATAATGTTTACCAAAAATAATTCACAATTTATTGAAATCGTTCTAATATATATATTTGTTGGAAGAAAAACCTGAAACTTTTCCTTTTAAAAACAGAATCTGGGATCCTTTTGTGTTGGACAAAATGTCTTGCTCCAACCAGTGGTTTAGGTTTTGGACACAAAGCTTTACTTGATTTTTTTGTATTTTAAATTCTCTTGAAGTTTATTCCAGACGGAACAGGAATCGATCTGGTTTGAAAGTCCTAAATATTTGATGTGTGATCAGGACTGAAGGTTGTTGAAAAACAACAAAAACCTGTTTTTCTTTTTACACCCTTTTGTTTTGAAAGGTCAATAACCCACTAAAAAATAACAATACAGAACATTTTCCATGTAATTATTTAAAAAATGAAGACAAAATAAACAAAAACATCCATTGTGAATAAAATGTGTTTAGAAATAGACTGAAAAGTTGCAGGATCTGAGAGCTTTGACTTCCTGTCCTGTCAGGTACATCTGCATGGTGGTTTGGGTGGGATCCTCATTCTTGGTGGTTCCACCAGAACCAGCTCAACCCAAAACCCAAACAAGGAATTCTTCCTTAGAGTGCCAGTCACTGCTAATCCGTTTCAGGCGTGTTCATTTAAGTAAATCCTCCCGGTTCCTCTGGTTCCTCCTCCCCGTTCTTGGATGATACTTCTCCAGTGACACCATTAGACCCAGATATCATTAGCAGATTAGGCAGAGCTGGGGAGCAGCAGCGGGACACAGACTGGGGGCCATGTTTCTAAAGAGGCAGAGCCCTGCCATGGAAAATTCTGCACCCCCTTAACCGCTGTCCCAATTACAGCTGCATCACACGCCGGGCGTACGCCTGGGGGTCACGGAGGACACGGGAAAGACATTCCAACATTATCGGAGCTGGTGATGGGCTCGGAGAACAAGGAGCTCCGCCGGGAATACCACTGGCCCTCGGAGTGGGATGGACTTCGGAAAAGGAAAGGATGCCCATTATGTGGGTCATCGAGCACAGAGAGTCTATCTGTCTGTCTGTCCTTCTGTCTATCTATCTATCTATCTATCTATCTATCTATCTATCTATCTATCTATCTATCTATCTATCTATCTATCTATCTATCTATCTATCTGCTACTATTTCATCAGTAATTGAATGTATCCTTTTGGAAGGATTTGAAAGGATTAAAATAATCCTGAATCATTTTAAATACATGTGCTGAGTTTGACTGTTTCTCAGAACTGGCACTACCTGGTCACCCATAGAAAACCAAATGACGTTAATTCAGTCGCTGTTTCTTTGTGATATGGATGTTGAAGCCAGACGTCTTCAGTGAGCAGGACTTGATCCGACTGGTCTACGTGGTCTATGACGACCACTCTCACCAATCAGGAGTCAGCTTGTTGAAAAGTCCACACCTCTTCCATCTGAAGGCATCCTACACGGAATCTGTCAATCAAAAGTTCTGAACATTGGTAAGGGGAGCCAGCAGGCTCCACCTACTTTTATTGAGGCATCTGATTGGTCAGTTTTTAATTTGAACAAAAAAAAAAAGAAAAGTTACATTACCTGTGATAATGCTAGCGTGAATGCTTTTGGGTGAAAGTAGTCTCTGAAAATGCTGAAGCTTTTTGCTAAAAATGGAGACACAATTTACTTTAACTGCTGATGGGATTTGCTGAAAATGCAAAAGCTATTTGCAAAATGTTAAATTTGACAAAAGACTGGAAATTTCCTTACAGGACTATGAATGAGTGCTCAGGTTGACCTACATTTCTGAAAAAATTGTAGTAAAATTGCTTAAAATCCTTAATACATGCTAATTTTGAAAAAACATTTAGTGTTGCTTAAATATAATCTAAATTCCAAATTGTCCGAAAAAAACCCAGTAGATTACAAGTTAGCCAAAAAAGCTAGTTTGTTTCTTAAAAACTAGCTTAACTGCAAAACAGCCTAAAATTTCTCAGTAAACAAAATTAGTAAAAAACATTAGCCTGTTGCTAAAATAGAAGCTAAACTCTAAATTAGCCTTTAAAAACATCAGTAGATAACAAATTATCCAAAAATGTTAGAATGTCGCTAAAATTTGGATAGATAGACCTTTATTGTCATTATCACAAGGACAATGAAATTGCAGATTTCTTGCAAATTTCTTGCTAAACTCAAAATTAGCGTAAAAAACTTCAGTAAATGCGAAATTACCCCCCCCCCCCCCAAAAAAAAAAGAAGTTGCTTGTTGCTTAAATACGAGCTAAATTCCGAAATTGTATAAAATTCCCCAATAAACGAATTTAGTTACAATGTTAGCTTGTTGCTAAGAAGCTAAACTCCATGTTAGGCTATAAAAACCCCAGTAGATAGCAAGTCAGCAAAAGATGTTAGCTTGTTGCTAAAATATTAGCTGAACTCCAAATTAGGATAAAAAAAAAACTTCAGTAGATGCCAAATTAGCCCCCCCAGGAGACAAGTCTGTGGGATTTTGGCTTCTTGGAGCCAGCAGGTGCTTGTCTGGAATGCCAGGGGGAGGAGTCACTCAGTCCAGTTCTCATACACTGTCAATGGTCTGACATTTCCTGGTTTTCGTTTAACCTTCAGTCAAACTGATATTATTGCTTTATGAAGGAACAAAGTGAAACAAGATTTTGCTCCAGAAGAAACTTGTTGGTGTTAAGATCTTCACAGATGTGGAGGGATCATCAGAGTGGACACAAACATCGTCAACAACCTTCAGTCTCTCTTGCATCCTGAAAAGCCGGTTTAAGGTGATTTCCACTCTTATGTGATGATTTATGAGACATTTGCTCGATACTTTTCCTGACTTCACATTCACATCTGAATAATAATACAGAGATTTCTGATTTTCATCCGAGTTCTCTTTCTGGGAAAAAAAATAATCACCAAAATGTGATCTTGTTAGGAACAGCCGGCTGTGGTAGCTGTATGTGTTTTTAATTATTTTGAAGGGGCATTTTGTACATACAAGGCTTTCAGCTGACAGCCCGAGTGCCAAAGTCTCTATTTCGTCTCTTCTTCCTGTGCTGCTCTCCTCCTCTCTCCCTTCTTGTTTTCCTTTTATCCTTTTAGTCTTGCAGGAGCCTAATGAGCGTGTGCAGAGGGCCCTCTCTCCCTGCCCTTAAATCAGTAATTGGTTTCAGCGCCGACGCTGTCAGGAAATTAACACATCACACGGTGACAGCTGTTCATTTTTTCAGCCGCTGCCTTCGTCATTTGAATGGCTGCTGATTTGCCAGAGAACATCACAAATGAGTGGTTGCTAATCAAGGGGCCACTCAGGGGCAGAGTCCTGCCCTCTGCTTCCATTCTGTCTGCGGTAAGTGAGTGAATAAGTAGCTAAAGAAATGACTGCGCCACGCTCCTGAGGCTGTGAGTGTGTGCGCTAAATCAAGTCCGTACTCTCAGTCTGTTTACGTCTTCACTGCTGGCACTTTTAGGTAATTTTATTGACTTTTTTATTGGAATCCCAGCAAATAATCACTTTAAAGTTTAGTTTCAAATCATTAAGTCTTTGCACTTAAAAGTATAAAGTGTGTAATCTTTTGGTCAACAACTGACTAATCATTTTAAGGTGATTTATTTCCTGTGCAAATATTTCCTTTATGATTTTAATGATGATATCTAAATATAGCAACAAGAAGATAGAAACAAATATTCTCGTTTTTGTGGCAGTTAAGCTCTAAAAAAAGTTGTGATAGACGAAATCAGCCAAGTGCTCATCTTCATTTTTTATAATAATTTATGATTTAAGGATGTAGACCTCCTCACTACGCTCTTTATCCACTTTTCTGAAAAAAAAAAGAAAATTATTGAATGAATAAAAACAAAGATCTGATCGCCATCAAAGATTCTCTTTTTTCAAACTGAATGCATTCTGAATGAATGGATGACAGAGGTCAACAGCCAATCAGGATCCAGAACACAATGGAATGTACAAAAAAATAAAATTCACAATTACCTCGGGCTCACGCTGCATCCAGTCCGGCTTTGGTGTGGACACTGGAACGGTCCGACCAGCACATCCTCTTCCCCAAGTTGTCACATATTGACGTTTGGTTATGGAACTCTCCGCGTCACTTTTTGAGGTTCTGCGTGTCCCCAACTCGTCGTTTTTTGATGTTTTGGCTGTTTGTAAACTCAAGGGTCCACAACCCTCGAGATGTGGTACCGGACACGGACTGGTCCTCAGGATGCGTCCCGCCCGTACCCTAACCCAGCACCGAGGTGGTACTAGATGCGGTGCCAGACCAGAGCCAATAACCAGACACAATACCAGGCGCAAACCGGGCCCGGATGAAAACTGGTACTGGGTTAGGGTGTTGGTGCGCTACGCATCCCTGTACTGGACCAGCTCCAGTTAGAGGTTGGGGAATCATGATTTATTGGGAACAGTGATTTAAGGGTTTGGACAAAAACAACCAGACAAAACCTTGGGATGCGGTTGGTACCGGTACCCAAAAACGTGGTTTGGCCTGGTCTGCATCTGGTACCGTTTCTGGAACCGATGCAGCATCTGAAACCAGAATCAATCTGCATCCAGTACCGAGCCGCGTCTGGTACTGATTAGGGTCAGGGTTAGGAGACCGGTTCGGTCCGTGACTTCATACAATAGGTAAGCAAATAACTTGTATTAATACTTTATTAATACTTCTATAGGCTCAAATGTACATATTTGACTGTATAACACGTATTGTATAACGAGTAGGAAAGACCGCGGTTGATTGTCACAATGCTGTAATGTTTACAACGCAGTGAAAACAGCGAGTTGAAAGTAGGTTTTATTTTGAAAAATATACTGGATGAATTTCACATTCGCTTGTATGATTTCCTGTGTAGACGTCACAGAAAACTGCTCCAACTCGGAGCGCCGGAGAGGCCGGACCAGGCTGGATGCAGTGTGACCCGGGTTACACAGCCACACCGTGAAGGGGGAACCACTGTATCAATGGACCACCTTAATGAGAGGTCCAGTGATGGATACAAAGAAGAATGTATTAAAAAAAACTCTGAAGACTTTATTTCAAACCACTTAATTAAAGTATTTTATTTGAAAGCCAACCACACAGGATGGATTTACAGACAAAGATGTACTGAAATTCCTAAAGGCATCACAACGAGCTTCTGAACCAGAACCAGGACATGACCAGGTGAGCAGAATTTAACCAAAATGTGAGTCTGGAGAGTTGATTTTTAGCACAGGGTCTAGTTTAGTTTGCCTCTATTGACATTTAGTCTGAAGTTTGTTGACTTCTGGTTTTGTTAGAACTTTTTATTTATTTATTTATTTCCAACATTCACAATGACGAGATTTGTCAAACAGTACATCCCCGATTTCACAAGGCAGGGCTATTAAGACAGATCAGGGCAAATAATATTTAAAGGAAATAAACCCATAAAGCGAGTGACAACCATAAATAAAGTTTAACCATGTGCCATCTTTCATCAAATTATCCATTTTTAGTTGTAAAGATTCCGTCATTTTTTAGTTTCTCAAAAGTTTGTCGACTTTTGTAATAAAGAAACTCATTCGGCAGCACTTTGGTCATACTGTTAGAGAATAGATGGAAATAACGATTGTTTACTTGTTGGTCTTACAGTTTTTTTTTCGTGAATCTCAAACTTGATGCTGATTAAGAGTCAATTATCACTTTTTAACCCAAAAATGAAGCAACAACAAACCACAGAAGGATTGATGAAGTGCGCAGGTACTGGTGTGAGGGAAGACCTGCGTGTTCATCTGTTTAATGAGCCTCGCCGCATTGATTAGATTTACTTGAAAAATCACTTAGTCCGTGATAAAGCCGACGTGGTATGGCGCCGATAGGATCAGAGAAAGTCTGTCGCTGGCACCGCGGTGACACGTTGAGCTTTCCTTGAAAGGTGACTTCACAATTAGATGCTAATTAATCGCGTTAGCATGATTAGTAAGGAGAATACGGATGGAAGTGGTCTGATTCCAGGAGATAAACGGGATAAAAAGGAGATTAGAACTCACTCAAAAGCAGTTTATCATATAGATTTAAATCTTTTAAATGTAATATTAACATCTCTACATGTACATCACGTCTCATACTTAACTTTGGAGAGTCTTCGACAGGTATCTGTTTCAGAAATACAAAAGTTTATTATAAAGATTCTAATCTTTTTAAAAAATATTCAGATAAATCTTTAAAACACTTTTGGATCCAGGTGAAAATATCTTGTTAAACCAAATTATTTGAGTTTTTGTATGAACCTAAATTGGATCTTATAGCTCAGAAGAAAGGTTGTAGAGATAAAGAGTCCAGAAAAAAAGGTTTTTTATTTGGTTAACAATTTCAATCGTCTTAATTTAAAAGAGCATCTTGAAAATCCAAAGTTCCTATATGGAAAAAATGCAACTGAAAAAACAAAACAATGTATGATAATCTCTTTGAGGAGTTTTGGTGTAAATCCCCATCAAAGACAAAGATGAACCAGTTAATAACAGCAACAGTGACAGTAATATTTGTGAGAGAAATCAGAATAAAAGATGTACCATCAGGAGGGCGTGGAAACCTTCCAGTCCAGCAGTCGGGTCTGTAGCAGAACCAGCAGTGTGGATCTGGGTCACCAGGTTAATCCACCAGCTTCAGTAAGACTTAAATCAAAGGTTTGATTTGTGTTTGTCTGCTTGAGGTGTAGAGATTAATTGATTTCTATTCATATGATCCAACCAGATCAATCATGTTGAGCCAGAAGTCAATCACATCCACCTTTAACATTTAAAAAATGTTTCAAAATTAGATAAATTAATAACCGATATTGGAAAATGACATTTGGATTGAGATATGGAAGTTTTATTTTACTAAAACAAACAAAGAAGTGTCATCACGGGGGAAACACACATGTGATGCAGCAAAAATGATCAACAATCCTTACCAGGGATGTCCCAATCAGGTTTTTTTGGGGGACCTGATCCGATTCTGAGTCATTCGATTCGATGCCGAGTCCCGATCCGAATCTTTTGTAATTCATTTTAAAAATGAACAAATGTGATAAACAGATTCTGGATGTTCCCTTTTTTTTATTTCATTAACATTGTTTTATCATTTAACACTTCAAAAGAGAAATTCTGGAAAGTAACTTTAACAAATAAGTAAAAATAGTGTGACTTAAAAAGCTATCAGTAATATAAGAAGAAAGTTTATTACCTTTAGCTTTAATATCTTTAGAACTATTGAACAAAATGTGACCCATATCTATATTTAAAATTCTTAAAGATTAATTATGACTTTGTTGTAGCAAGAACATGGTTGTTTATAATTAATATCATTAAAAAAATCAGAAAATTCCTTTTTTATTTTAAAGATTATGGGATTATTTTTCCTACTTAAGACTTAAACCTCCTAAAACATCGTATTTCCGGTTTAATTAGAACATTAGTTAGTTTTTCTAAACTTTTATTTCTCTGTCAGAAAAATAAAACAGGCATATCAAAGAACAGCTCGGGTCCTAAGCAGTTAAATAGCGCTTAGCATTAGCAGTTAGCATCTGCTGTGAGCTGGCTCTCTGTCTGCAGCACAGAGAGTTTAACAGAAAAAAACAGACTTGTTTCTGTGAAAATGCATTTGCAGGTTAAGACAAATTAATGGAAACACTTCCTGTCAGTTTAAAGCGTTTTTAAAAGAGTCATAGAACATTTCGCTAGCTTGAATGAAGTGTGTTTTGGTTAGCTTTCTGCTTCAACGTTTGCCAAATTCTGCTGCATTTAAGGGAAATGTCATGTCGTGATCCGTTCATGACATGTAGTGGAGTATTTATCCGGAATAATAAGCTAGAAATATAAAGCACTAATCATAATACGAATAAATTAAAGATCTGATACTTTTTGGGAGACAAGATCTGATATCGATCGAGGCATAAATCGTGTGATCAGCCCCATTTTCGATCTCATGTTTGGATCGGAACATCCCTAATATTTATAGTGTATTTAAATCCACATTGTGTTTTTAGTCTTTTACAGCGTTGATTTAATTCTCATTTTTAGCCTTTTAAAATTCTGTCCAGAAACAAAAAAATGCAGTTTTTTGCTAACTGTGGAGCATTTGCAGAGAAGCTTTTTTTCATATAGACCAATAAAATAATATAAAAGTTAAAGTGTTAAGTCCAGCCTTCAAAACAGAGATGCTGCTTGTCGTTCTGACATGAACCATTGAGTCAGTTCCACAGAAGATGTGACAATAAAACACAGAAACACAGACAGATCTGGACAAACAACATGAAGAAAAGATGTTTAAAATTAGTAAAAAATTAAGCAAACCAACTGTTGAACACAGAGGTGGAGCTATGTTAATATGGGCTTTTAGACACTAGTCACCTTTTAATGTTATAGTTTTAACCTGCATTATAACCATTAGTTTCTGTCTTTTTTATTCTTAGTTCTCACATTTTGTCAACAAAAGCAAACAAATCTCAGTTGTTCTCTCTTTACCTTTTTTTACTCAGATTCCTTCAACTTTTCTAGATTCTGGTGAAAACTGCAGTCTGCACGCATGAGCTCTGGTGCACACGCCTGAGCAAATGTCTAAAACCAAATGAGGAAAAGTGAGAATGAACCCAGGACATCTTATAAATCCCTCAAAAACTACAGCTGGGAAATAGACCAATTAACCTTTTCATTCTCCTCCACTTGCGAGTGAAATTCCCCTTCTTCTTTTATAATATATTAAGAACTTCTCTTTCTCTCCTCTCGTCTTCGACCTTTCAGAGAAATCAGAACAAACTGAAGGGTACTTGACCCTTCACGGAGAAAGAATTCATACGAACATACAAAAATATCCAGCTCTAATTCCTTTGACGAGATTCTCCCGCTGACATCCTCTTTCTTCCTCTGGCCGTGCTGACCTTATTTATGAGGGTGACTTGGAGAGGAGCACGGACTAGAGGATGTAACACGGGCCGCTCCGATACCTGTTGGAGGAGAGAATCTGGATGTGAGAACACTCGAGCTACACCAACTCTTACATTTGGAGAGATTTTCTCTCATTCTGAAAATCTCTTCATGATTTTTCTGAGTGACGTCTGCACGTTTCAGTGGCTGAAGGAAGAATCTTTAGTTTTATTTTAAAGGTTTCACCTCAAAGTTAGAAAAATACACTTTATTTATGTTTTTGTGGCCATTTATGTGTAAGATATAGCTTTGAAATGTTTTCTACAACTAAATTTTTTCTATATTTAAGAAATTTAGCTTCTTTCCTTTTGACAATAGCACATTTAAGTTCCTTTCAAAATAAAACATTCCATGTTTAATCAGATCCTCCAGCAGATTTACTTTAATTAAAAATGCAAGAAACATGAGATTTTCTTTTATTGACTTCTGTGTTCCTTCATCCCTTTTCGTCTTTTACTGTTAAATAAAAACATGACAACATTGGTGTAGAATCCAAATTATTTGTAAAATGTATACATGTAAATTCTATAAGATAATGTAACTGATGATTAACCACTTTGACAGTAGATTAAACCTTTAACCATCAATTTGATCAGTTAAACCAACCTGACATGTCAAACATTTAAACATAAATTGATTAATTAGTTAAGTTTGAAGCCAAAGAGCCATAATGGAGGAATAAAAGAGCCGCATGAGGCTCCAAAAGTCTCGGGTTTCAAACCCCTGGACCACAAAAAAACACAGAACATAAAATATGTTTGAATTTGTTTTACAATTTTACAACTTCTCCTGAATATTTCCAGTATTTTAATGTGTGTGAAAGCATCAAAACTCTCAAGGACACTCACAGACTCAGAAACATGATGAAAACTCATCTGTAGAGTTATTTCTTCTTCTCCATTCTTTCTTCTAAAAACAGTTTAGACGTCCTGATCTGCTTCTCTTTGGCCTCACGGTGCTGTCAGTTTGGATTTTTTGGTGAAGTTTGCATCATTTTCCTGTTCTGGTTCAGGGATAACACTGATAGTTTCTGGTAAAGATTGTCCAACTTCTGGTCCAAGACTTTTATAGAGAAGTTGACCTGTCAAATTATTTTGTTGAGCAGCTTTTCCTGGATCTTTTTGAGGATCTGTGTTACTCCGTTTATTTTTATGCATATATAATAGGTTGGCAAAAGTATTTATTCAACCACCAATTTTCGA
This sequence comes from Oryzias melastigma, assembly GCF_002922805.2. Lineage (NCBI taxonomy): Eukaryota > Metazoa > Chordata > Actinopteri > Beloniformes > Adrianichthyidae > Oryzias > Oryzias melastigma. The sequence goes on along the minus strand of NC_050514.1, from coordinate 33,615,232 downwards.
GGTCTGTAACTTTCATCTCATCAGATGGTTGACAGACTGAACATTCTTGTCATGAGTTCTGTCTCCCTCTGGTCACCGATGAGAGCCGTCTCCAGAGTACTGAACTCACTAAATCTCCCAGCAGCCCCAGCGCACAGTCAGTGGATGCCGCTCAGCTGACTCCAATCAGACAATCACCCACCTGTTACTTAAGTACTGCTCAGAGCCTCGCTCAGTGTGAAGTATTGTTTGTGCCACCCATTACTGAGCGTTTCTATCTGGACCTGATCTTCTGTTTCTAACCTTCGCCTGGATTCTGACATCTCTAGTCTCTTCTTGGATATTTGTGATTGACCTCTACCTGTCTGACTCTGAATTAGCTTTGTAGGTGGACAGGATTTTATGTCTTCCTCGGACACCAGTGAAGATAAAAAAATAGTTCAGCACACTGTCTTGTGGCGTCCAGATGACCCCACTTATACATACCTAGGATAGCACAAGGGTTACACCAGGGTTCTCAAACTCAATTTACCTTGGGGGCACTGAAGGCGGAGTCTGGGTCGTATGGGGTTCCATTTATGCACTGTTCATCTGGTTAAAAGACCTCCATGAAATAGAGAAAAAGCTCAAATGTCTTAAAATGGATAAAAACTCAAAACAAAGAGTTAAACTACAAATCTTCAATCCCCGATCAGACTGAGGAGAAAAACTGAGATCTAATTGAGCTTAAACAGGAGCAACAGGTAGATTCTTCAAAAAAGGAGGTGAGGGGAGCAGTAGACTGCAAAATATGAACAGAACTGTGGAAGATGAAAAAAAAAGGAATTTAAATAAGGTTAAGGGATAGTTAGACCACGAGAGGAGGAAATATCATAATTACACGTCTCCAAAAGAGAGACGACAGCTTGTCAGAAAAACTGACCTGAAATTAGCAGAGAAGAAAGACTGCGGAGACGTTTCCTCTTAGGTTTCTTTGCTGCCTCCAGGACTGAGCAGTCATTGATTAAACTCTGAACTTTGCATCAAAGCAAAGAGTAATTAAAGACAATGCAGAGATATCTCCCTGAAGCTGAGCGGGGGACTGGGGGCTCACGGAGACGACATGAAAGTCTTCAGAACAGCTGAGCGTTTCAGTCGGACGCCTTTAAAACATTCCGACAGATTTCTGCCGAATAACGGCTCCAGACGTTTGTTAAAGGAAAGTAAAAAACACACAGCAAAAGGTTTGTGTTCCATAAAAGCTGTTGTTTGTGTTTCTTTAGTTTCAAACAAATCCCTGCAGAGACTTTTTATACTAAAATCATGTTGTTTTTCATCCGTGTAGACCTGCTTCTGGATCTTCTTCTGGGGCTTTTCAGGATCCTGACACCAGCTTGAGCATTAAACTGTCATTGTTGTGTATTCTAACCTCCAGTGTGTGCTGTCAGCTTGTCTTTCTATCTAAAACAACCTTAAAACATTTAAGAAGTATGGAACTCATCATATTGTCTTGTCACGTCATCATTTGTTTACTAGCTTAATGTTATGACGTGTAAAATACAAATCGATAAAAATCCACATCCTCTACCCTCTACAGCTTCGCTATGGATGTCCTACGGGCACTTGCAGATCACGTGCAGATCACGTGCTCACCCTACTAATGACTACGGTGTGGTCTAAGGGCACCATACAACAGAATCACCTCTACGTCATGAGTGTATGCAACTTCCATTAGTCTTAAAAATACTTCACGACACACTTACCACACCAACACATTCTCATTCCCAAGTCATCACACACTGACGTTTGGTTAGGACCTCTCCGCGTCACTTTTTGACATGTTGGCTGTTCCAAATAAATCAGAGGTCAGACGCCAGACATAGTCCAGGCTAGGACTAGGTTATTGAGTTAGGGTACCAGTCGCTTCCCCAGGTTTGGTCTGTGTCCGGTACCGTGTCCTACAAAACAACTGGACCAAACCTTGAGACGTGGCCAGTATCTATAGGCTAACTCTAGCCTGCACTGCGTCCGGTTCTATGTCCTACAAAACAACTGGATCAAACCTTGGGTACTTATTGCAAACTGAACCAGTATCGCATCTGGAACCAGTACAGCATCTATGACGAGTATCAGTCTGTGACTAATCCATGTTCGGTACCAAACTGCATTCGGTACCGGGTTAAGGATAGGGTTAGGATTAGGATTTGGCACCGAAATTTGGTTTCAAGTAGAAACCGTTATGATTTACGCGGTTCTACCAAAACTGAAAGAAGTCGCTGCAATCGGTTCTGCATTTCGGTGCTAAGTTTCTTTGAAGGTCTATTTGTCTTAGGACATGTCAGTCAATTCTACTCTGTTCAGTCAATTCTACAGTACGATGAAGTTCTAGACAATCCTTCTGCCTTTCCTGTGATAGTGGGCGGTGCTCATTTAAGACCGCTGACGAGGTGAGTTCGAGAGCACGCAGCACTCGAGTGTCTGGCTGCAATCCACAGCAGTTTGACAAGTCGCTGCATCGCATCAACCAATCAGTAACTCAGCTTTGGGCAGGTGACTTTTTTAGTGACATGATCAGCGTGTAAAACACTAATCCAGCTCGAGTGCTTTTGTTTTATCGCAGCGCGGCGGTTCTCTGGCTGCAGTCGGCCTCCTGGACTTCAGGGGAGCTCGCTCGCTCAATACGCCGGCAGACAGACAGCCGCTGCGGGGAGCCGGGGGAGCCTGCTCGGATCTCCTGATGTTTTACTTGTTTTTCTCAAAACAATAATTAAAAAAAGGTCCCATATTTTTCCTTCTCTCAGTTTATTGTGGGACAGCCTTCAAGCTCAGTCACAGAGACACAGGAACACGGTGGAAATGGCTGTCATCCAGTCACACCCCCGAGTGAGATGAAAAACCCCATTAATGAGAATATCTTTAAGGATTTCTTTTTTTTTTCTGTAGATTTTTGTAGAACTCATCACAATAAATAAACTTGATCAACATTATCTTTGTCTTTATCTTTATCTTTGTGACAGACATCCACACGCAGCTCAGGATCATGTTTGACAGACGGCAAGCAGCAAATTCATCACGTGGCGGGTCACCACTTTGCAGCTCAGAGGTTGGGGAGCGCTGGTTTAATAGGAACAGCCAGCATGTGAAAAAACGATGACACCCAAAACATCATTTTATACACAGAGGTCTTCAATATGTGAGGACTTGGGAATGAAAACGTGTTGATTTGGGAAGATTAGGCATTCATTTTTATTACTGAAGTACCGAAATTGTCACCGATTAGGAACAAAAGAACCGCTTTGGCACCAGAACCGAATAAAACCCAATTGGTCCCCAACCCTAGATAGAACACCAGTTCGGTCCACATCCCAGTACCAGTTTGTGGTGCCTTGATTTAAGCACGTCAAAAACAAAGAGTTGGGGACACTCAAAACGTCCCTTAACCATGCTTCAAAATGTGACCACTTGGGGATGAGAATGTGTTAACCACAAACTTCACAGTGAATCCACAATGTTTGAGGCATCACTTCATAACTACCAAATCTGAGCCCCTGATTGGTCAAAGTTCAACCGGTGAAACTTTTAATGTTCAATGGCTGCTCCTTTTGTATGTTGACCCTGAAAATTGTTGGAGCTAATGTGAGAGTTTTGAGCATGGAAGCCTGCAAGCTGCATTTATTTTCATTGAAAGCGATGGTTTCACTGCGGGACTGATCAACAACTACTGTATCTTAGGGACACCTTAACTCTTCCAAATCTTACAGTGTTTGCTCCGACTGAAGACTGTCCTGGGACATGTGGGAGTCTACTTGGACCTTTTGCATATTTCTGCGCGGAAATGCGTTTTCTTGTCCGAGTGACACCTCCAGAGTAGAAAATACACTTAGAGCCCTAAAAAAGAGGGAATGCAGAGAGCAACAAAGAAGCAAAGTGTGATATTTCTTGTTTTTGACAAGCCGCTTTCCAAGGTGAAATTGTGTCTGATGCTTGTCCGCGGCCGCGCTCCGCCTCCCCCCGTGTCGCTCCTCTGCATGAAAGTTAGTGTTGTTTTCAATCTCATCTCCTCTCAGATGTGGCGCAGGGCTTGTGCGGAGAGGTGGCTGCTGTGTCTGCCGTGTCGGGTGAAATTGGACTGCCTCTCCCCATTATTGTAAACATCATCCCGCCCGACAGGCGTGCGGGTCGCGGGGACACCGGATGAGGGGCTCTGCCTGGGAGAGATCTGCTAAAACACATCCATTAAGGCCCAAACTATTTTTGATTTACATGTTCAGAGTCTTTAAACTGTCACATCCAGCGCCTGAGAGCCCCCCCGCCCGTCTGGCAGCCACACTTTGCTCCTCTTCCTGAGGAAAAGCAGTGCTTCTTGCCCTCCTGCTCGATTGTTCCCCAGCGAGGAGAAAAAAAAATCCCCTCTTTCACTAGCAAGGGCAAAACAGCACAAGCCAACCTCAGTAGTGGTAAATAATGGGCAACCAATCGCATGTGTTGCTGTCTACCTCATTACAGTATATGTAGAACTTAATGACCTTAACGTCAGCGCCGCCTGCAATCATCTGTCATGGCAGCAATTAATTTCATACAAGGCCCAAGATGGTGGCAGACCATTTAAAGTTCTCAAGTCATACTGTAATTTATATCATATGGGGGGGAGGAGGGAAAAAAATTATATGACAAATATTGTCGAATGCTAAAAGAACAACAAAAAACATTCATTAGGAGAGTCAAGGACGGAAAGAATGGATGAAAAAAGAGCAAATCCAAGGTTGAATCTTAATTAGGAGGATAATGCAAGCTGGAATAGAACAACATTAACAACGGCTGGCAAAACAATATGAGTAAAATAATGACTGCAGCTACCAACCATAATTATGGTACTCAAATAATCCTGATGCACATTTTTATTTCTAAATAAATGCAAATCTTTACGTCCTAATTTCCTCAGATGTGGATTTCTGCAGATGTTTGTCAGTAAAATCCCCAAACTTCGACTGAAACGGAGGAAGAGCTCTAAAGATGCAGCGTTTTTAAGACTTTCTATGCATTCCTGGAAACTTCACAAAATGAAATTGAACCGATTTCAACCCTAGAACAGGGATCCTCAAACTTGTTCTTGTGAGAGCCACATAACTGTTTTCCTCTCTGATGGGGGGCCGGGTTGGTTGTAGGCTGACAGAAAAAGTGTAGCAATCGCACCCTAAATGTAAACATTTACAGTTGATTTTGACAATTAAATTATTAACTTTTGTCTTTCAGAATTTCTTCTATTTTAAATGTTTAAATATTTTTTATTGATTTATTTATTTTCTGTGTTTTTATGATGTTGTTGTTCAAGAGTGTTCAGATTAGAAAGATTTCCATGTGAAAGTAAACACTATCTGTCCTTAACGATGTAATAATAAAAGGTATTACATTTTTGCAACTAGAAGAAAAACTTCAGATTTCTTGGTGTTTGGAGATCATTTAATTTAATTAAAAGACACAGAACCACCTGAAGATCTTTCACAGAGGGAATTCCTCCTCAGAGCTCCATCTTCTCATTTGGAATAAACCAAATCTGCGTACATCATCCTTACAAATACTTCTTAGTACACTTAACACACACCAGACAATAGTCACGATGTCCTTGAAGATGTCCCAAAACACCAGGAACCCGTACGGATCTCTCCAAACAAACCTAAAGCTACTGGAAGCTGCCAAAAAGATACTGACACCTGTCAATAGGAGGATGGACTCAGGATGTCATTGTTAAATTTACAACAAAAAATGATACTCGTAATTCTCCACCACCCAGAAGCCTGAAGGGCCAGCAGTATATTACTAAAAGTATTGGCTCACCCATAAAAATGATCAGAATCAGGTGTCCTAATCTCTTGACCAGGTGTGTAAATCCATCCCTCAAGCGTGCAGACTGTTTTTACAGGATCTCAGTGAATTCCAGAGTGGAACTGTCATAGGATGACACATGTGCAAAAAATCCAGTCGTCAAATGTCCTAAATATTCCACAGTCAACTGTCAGCTCTATCAGAACAACATGGAAGAGTTTAGAACAACAGGAACTCAGACACCAAGTGGTCGACCACGTAAACTGATGGAGAGAGGCCAGAGGATGCTGAAGGCCAGAGAGCAGAGAGGTCACCGACCTCTACAGAGCTCCAACCTTCAGATCAACCCGAGTAGTGTTAACAGAGAGCTTCATGGAATGGGTTTCCATGTCCGAGCATCTGCATCACCAAGATTAATGCAAAGCATGGATGCAGTGGAGTAAAGCACGCCACCACTGGACTCTAGAGCAGTGGAGACTCTCTCTCTGGAGGGAGGAGTCACACTTCTCTATCTGGAAATCTGATGGACCGTCTGGGTTTGGAGGCTGCAGGAGAACGGGACATTTCAGACTGCATTGGTGGAAGAGGAATGATGGTGTGGGTTTGTTTCTCAGACCCGTTAGTCTCAGTGAAAGGAACTTTGAATGAAACATTTTGGACTATTCCATGTTCCCAACCTTGTAGAAACAGTTTGGAGCGGGCCTTCCTCTTCCAACATGACTGTTCACCAGAGCACAAAGCAAGGTCCATAAAGACATGGAGGACAGAGTCTGGACTGGACAGACCTGATCCCCATAGAACACCTTTGGGATGAGTTAGAGCAGAGACTGAGAGACGTCTCCACCAACATCAGTTTGTGACCTGAACAATGAGCTTCTGGAAGAATGGTAAAAAAATCCTAGAAACACTCCTCAACCTTGTGGTTCCCAGAGGAGTTGAAGCTGGAATATCAGCAGAAGGTGGACCAACATCATATTGAACTCTATGGGTTAGGGATGGGATGGTGCTTCAGTTCATATGTGAGTCAAGGCAGGTGAGACAATACTGTTGGTAGTAGAGTGTATATCAGTCAGTCCTCGAGGGCCGGCTTCCTTTCCAGGAATCCTGCCTTATCTGCTTCTGATCACCTGGATTAGGTGTGTTTGGCCAATAAGGAGCTTCAATAGCAGGTTAGTTAGAAAACCTGTAGGACACCGGCCCTCGAGGACTGACTTTTCTCACCCCTGGTGTATTTAATGCTTTTCTTAAGCCTGTTAGAGAAAACTATATCTATATATATGGTCATATTTTACTTATGACTCACTAAAGAACATTTTTTTAAATTAAATATGACTTATTTTCTCTTTTACTACCCAGAAGTAAGACTACTTGATCTCTGAAGCTCCGCCTCTCACTCCTCGTGGGTGCCGCCCATTTCATGACATCATCCTAGTGCCGATCAGCATCTCTGTGTTTCCCGATGATGGATGTGCTGGCAGCGCAAACTCTTCCTGGAAGGGGCTGTTCCTCCCTTTGTGATGTCACACTGTGATGATCTGCTTGTTTTTGTGGATTGCGCTGGTGGTCAGAGGGTTTAGAGGAATGCTCAGAGATGCATGAATGGACAAACATACTGCTTTGGGTGGTTTTTGTAAGGAGATAACAGTGTAACTGTATTGAATCCCAATCAAGCAATTGTTTTTGTGATATTGGGCTACATAAATAAAATTGTATTTAATTATTATACACTTAAAAGCCAAACAAAAGGTTGATTTTCATGGTATAGGCCAGGGGTCTCCAACCTTTAGCGGTGAAAGAGCATTTTTCCTATTGATCAAAACCAAGTTGGAGCTGCAAAGTCTTGTTTTACCGTTTAGGAAAATTCTAAACTGCTTTGATTTGTCACTTTGATAATAAATATGATTTTTTGATTGAATAAAACAATAATGTCAAGAGAAAAAAGGATTTTTCTAAAAAATGTTATTTTTTTAATCCTTTTGACAGAATTTCGTATGAAGTCCTTTCAAAATAAAATACACCATGTGCCAGACAGGATCACTCCAGCTAATGTTTTCCTATGAAAGGTTTCAAACAACTCAAGACAACAATTACATTTTCTCTTGTTATTTCTAAGGTCTTTGGTGACTTTTGCTTGAAATCTTTGCATCCTAAGCAGAGTGTTGAGAAACCATGGCCGTGGGACGTCAGCAGGGATGTAAAAACCTGGATTATCTCACTTCTAGGTGCACCTCAGCCATAAATTTATAAATGTAGCTAATCTGAATGAAATCAATGGGAATTTAGTACTTTTAAAAATGATTATTATTACAGTTCTCTTCAACCAGTGAGCCGCTTTGGTTGAGCAGAAGAGCCAAATGTGGCTCTGGGGCTTCAGGTTGCAGACTCCTGGTATAATTTATGATTTTCCTGAAACTATTAAAGTAAAGTTCCAGCTTCCTAGTGGTCACTAGATGAACTACACTTGGACAAAAGTTGTCACAATTAGGAAACCTCGGGACATTTTTGTTAAAAAGTGAACAACAGTCGGACCAGATTTTCAGGGCAACAGAGAAACATTTTTTAATATTCAAAATATGAAACAGTAATAAGCTTCTCACAGAGTTGAAGGTGTTCTGGTTCTTTCTGGTTTGTCAGTGGTTCTCCACTCGAGCACAGACGCTCTGAGAAGAGTTTCAAACACAAATATTCTCTCTGAACTCGAGGGAACTCCTCCCTCGTCGTGTCATTTCTTTGAGCGTGTCTCTTTGTTCACCAACACAAATGCACAGTCACGCTCAGGAACTGCAGGAAGAGTTTGTCACAAACAATCGGTTTGCCCTCTGCTGGTGTCCTCTGGACCATGACACCATCTGATCTCGTCAGTGCCTCCTGTGAGGCTGCAGCATCTTCAAATCAAGCGTCATCACATTTCTGTCCCTCACACCGGACGGACAGCTAGCGGCTAAACGCTGCAGCTGTGAGTGAGAGGTAGATGCTTCTGCGTGCAGAGCAGAAGGATGTGTCGCTGTCGTCGGGGCAGAATGACTTCCTGTTTGATGAAAAGGCCTGCCGAGGGTTCGGCGTTGTGTGGAGAAGGGAGGATTTCAGATTGTCTGGGAGCGGCTGTGATTGCCAAGCGCGCGGCCGGGCCACTATATCACTGAATCTTTGTTAAGCAGCCCCTGAGAGTGGCTGACAGCATAATTAATCTTACCGTATGAACAAAGGAACCCACTCAATAGTACTGAGGACGCTTATTAAAAACATACTAAACACACACTCAGAGCACCCCCACCCCCAGCTTCTGTTTCCATCAGGAGGAGCCACGGCGGCGGCAGGAGAGCGGCTGTCAACGGCGGTTTTGTTTGGGATTATTTAAGGGTATATGATACGAGTCGGAGGGCGGCTGGCTGGGATGGAGGACGGAGCAGCTGCTGGCAGCATGATGGATCGTTCCCAGCGATATTAAACAATAACACAGTTTATGCGCTCCTGCAAAGCAAATAGTTTTAATTACAAATTTCAGATTAGCACAATCTCCCCCTAATGGTAATATTCACCCAGGAGATAATACGCAATCACACATAAGCACACTCGAAAGGGCTTAAATATCATTAAAATGTTAATGTTTGTCCAAGAAGACCTAAAAAAGTCAGATTTGACAAAAGTTGTTTTTGTTTTATATCACATTTCTTTTTATGTACAGCAGAAATTAAACATTATTTAAATTTGAAACAATTTATTTTTAAAAATGTGTTTATTTTAAGAAATATTTTATTATTTTACTATTAAAATACGTTCAGATTCAGATTATTTTTTCTTAAAATGCGTTTTTTTTAATACGTTTTTTAAGATTGAGTTTTTTGCAGTGTGATCCCACCAGATGTTTAGCTCTGAATTTAAAAGACAGATCACATATTTTGCCAATTCACATATAAAGTCAACTACAAAGAAACATGGTCAATCAGTAGGATGTTTTTTTATTTTATGTGGACTTTTTCTTTTTTTAACTGTCAATCACTTTACTTACGTAATTACTTTAATTTAAATAATGAAAACCCAAATTATACTCTGTGGGCTCAGTTTACATAAACTAGCAGTTCATGTTTTTACTGAATTCAACAGAACTTTTGTGAAATAAAAGCTCACAAATTTGAATTTTAGGCGATGAATAAGACATTTTTTGATATGTACATATATATATATTCTTATTCCTCAGCATCTTTCTTTCTTTGTGAAACTTTTTTATTCACTTGATTTGCTCTTTTCTTTTGGATAAGTTGTAAAAAATTTGAACTTATCTTTTCACACGTCTGATTTATGAGTTTATTTCTTTTATGGAAATTTATTTTAAAGATCGACAGATAAACTTTATTCCGGACTTATAATCATAAAGCAGTACACACAGAGTACACAAGATGACAACAGATAAATAAACAAAAGATATAATAGTAAAAATCTACAGAAAAGATTCAAATAGTTAAAAATACAGACAATAGTTTAAAGGCAGAATATAAATGAACTCATATTGGAGGTTAAGAGCAGCTCCTCCAGTGTTTCCAGGTTCTAGATCTAAAAAACAAATCCGGTCGGTGTGAATTTTTCTGGGTCTTGGCTGATTGAAGCAGCTTCCTCCACTGGAAGCAGGTCCCACGTGCACACACAGATGCACGTGCACATGCACACAGACACATGCATGCCGGGGCACCAGATCATTTTTACAACAAAACCACTTCAAAATCTGCCCTGCTACTTCTGAATATTAATAAAAAATCAATTATTAATTTTGCCGTTGGCATGGAAAGATATACTAGTTTTAATTAGTGTACTGTACTCTTTCACAATTAAAGAAGTGACGTCCACACAGGCAGGCGTTTGCTGTGATGGTCTTTCTTGTTGTTGTCAACAGCAGAGATGACGCCGGCGCCCTCGCCTCGTCCTCCTTCCCGGCTCGTCCGCCGTTCGGATGCATTCAGAGCCCGAAGTCATCCCGTCCAATTCTGATGCAGAGCGGCTTCAAAACAAGATAATGAGACAGATTTAGGACTTTAGAAAAAAAATACAGAAGAAAGTCAAAGGCTGATGAGAGGCAAGAGATTCTGTTTTTACTGAGTTGAACTGGTATTTACATACACAATTATACTGGGCTGGAAATAGTATTTATGCTCAACAATAATAATAATCTCAGTTGAATATTCTATATGACATTTGAAAAAGGAAATGTGTTTTCAAAGAATAAAAAAAGGCAAACGGCTTTTAGAATAACTTTTTTTATTTTGTTAATAATGGTATGGGTGCATAAAGCTCAATGGGACATTCTATAGTGAAGAATTAAGAGATGAAACTGATGAAATCACACATTTAAGTTATGTTTTCATGATCGGTTGGTTTAGAAACCAACATCTGAGTCTCTCCTCCCCACGATCACCGTGTGCTATTAGTATGTTCCTTCTTCTCGGTTCTGACTCTTGCTGCTCTTAAGTGGCAAATTGTTGAGCAACAATTACAAGAAACAACGACATTTGAGAAAAAAATTAATTCTTAGTTCAGAAGAGTTCATTCCTATTGATCTCCCAGTCGTAAAGGACACTAAACATTTATTTATTATGTAGAAATATAAAGAATCCAGCAGCTCTATCGGAACAAATTGACGTTTCTTATTATTTTCCGCTAAATTCTGAAGGAGGAAGCGCAAATTTTAAATGTTTTAGAAAAAATGCCGTCAAAAACAAGAAATAAATGAAACGGTGACCAGTACAGCAGCACATAGTGAAAATGTAAATGACATGAATGGAGCACAGTCTTCTGGAAACTAAAGTTAGACCTTTGAGATGCGCTCAGAGAATAACTGAGCTGGTTTTTGAGTCACTTCTCCATTGAAAAGTTCTCTTTACACTCTAAAAAGTGAAATATTGGATCAATTGACAAAAGTTCTGCAATTTATTACATTTAAAATATCAGTTTTTTTTTTTAATCAAATTACATATTAAGCTAAATAAACCAACAACTCAAAATTTAAATTTGATGAAAATGGATCATTTCAAGTGTAACAAAGACAGGAACTTTTGTGAATGGATCCAGTGTTTTACTTTTTACAGTGCAAGAGAACAAACCAGATTATCTCTGCCGTAATGAGAAGACTTTCTCTGAACACGACTTTTATCTGTGAATTCTGTTAGTAAATGAAACAAATAAATAAGAATGTTGGAGAGCCGAATATAAAGACGTTTGATTGGTTGATGGAGACTTTGAGCACATCAAACTGGTTTAATAATTAAAATAGCTCAACTTTTGATCTGTTTTCAAATTATTCTGAGTGGTCTTTTTGTTTTTATTATGCCGTTTTTAGCCTAAATTAATAGTTTGATTGATTAATTGATGGATATCAAGCATAGATTGTGAAAAATACAAGTCAAAACACACATGTTTCAAACTCATTACAGAAATAATTGATTGTTTTGATTAGAAAATAGAAAGCAGACAAACAAAAACAGAGACACACTTATGTTACAGTTGATTCATTAGCTACAGTAATTATTAACTAAAGTCAAGTACAGTTTGATTGATTGATTGAAAAGGAGAGGGAGGAAATGAACTTATATAATCCCATCCGTTCTCAGTTACCTCATTTTACAGATTTGCACAGTTATGTAATCCGGTTCTGATCTGATCAAATGCATTATTTAACAGTATCATCAATCACACATCATGTAATACATATGTAACACATTTTCTGCCATTGTTGAGAGCTCTCTGTTAACATGCTCTCCAGCTAGCTTACAGCTCCTCTCACATTCCCAAGCTAACATTAGCGGTGCAACAATAATGGTGATTAATATAATTTCTAGATTTCTATAATTGCTAAATTGGCCTAAAAAACTTAAAAAAAACCTACATTTGCAATACAGCTAGCATGTAGCTGAAATATTAGCTAAAACCTGTTACAATTTTTAATTTGCCCAAAACAGCTAGCATAGGGTAAAATATTAGCTAAACTCCTAATTAACTACAGAAAAAGAAAAAAAAGTCAAAAATTAGCCAAAACAGCTAGCATGTAGCTGAAATGAGCTAAATGCCAAATTAGCCTGTTGTTTAATGTTTAACTTGGCCAAAACAGCTAGCATGAGACTAAAATATTAACTAAACTCCAAATTAGCCAATAAAAAAAAAAAAAAACTAAATTAGCCAAAAGCTGAAATATAAGCTAAATCCCAAATAAGCCTCAAAAATGATCAAAAGTGGATCACTATTAAACCAATAAATGTTCTATCATCTCCTGTCATAGTTCAGACTGCAGAAGGATGGAATAAAAAGTCCCGTTCTCTGTGGGTCTCGGTCAGCGTTTCTGATCGTGTGTGGGGGGGCCGATACAAATGTGGAGGCGGGCCGTAGCGTGGGGACCCCTGGTCTGGAGGAAAAGATGAGGCCTATAAGGAGATGACGTCTAACGAAGAACGGAGTCTCACAACTCCACATTTGAAGGTTTAATACTGCATGCATTGACTACTCTCTTTTTTTTCTTTTATGTGCAATTGACCAACATGACACGGCTAACCGTATAAATGGGCTGCTTTGAGATGATAAGATCACTGGCTAATAAGATATTTATGTGACACGCTGACGGATCCATCTCCTCCTTTCCCCGTCTTGCCATCTTCACGCCTCGCCAAGCCGGTGAGGATCAAACGCAAATACTCCAAATGGGGTCGTTAAATGGAGAGGAAATTTAATAAATTAATGCTCTTTCAAAGAGAGGCTAAAACGGGGAGATGGTGGAGAGGGAAGTTTTCTGTTCTGACAGAGAACTAAAGTATTTCTGTCTATTGAAATCTGGTCAAGGAGTGAGATGAGCTCAGTGAAAGGGCAGAGGATGCATTCATCTTGACATTATTTAATCATAATCTTAGAATATTTCGAGCTAGCGTCCTCATTTCAACAGGTTCTTGCACGTTTGTTCATCACTTTGAGGAGTCAGCCATTTTTTCCACCACTCCGCTCCACATGAGGTCCTTCTTTTGAAATCGGTTACATCTTTGTACTGTTGGTTTCTTAAGAGCAGAAAACTCAGCATGAGATGAAACTGAGGGATGAAGATGAATATTCAGTTAATCTCAAATAACCAGTCGAGCGTCGGCCCCGGATCTCCACACCTTCCAGCTCCACCTCTGAACTCAGAACGTTCCAGCAAATATGAGAGGGGTTTCAGAACCGATGGTGGTTTCCAACACTATCGAGCACGAATGGTGCAAAAGATCCTTTAATACACTAAAAGGAGAGCACAGAGTATCTGGTTTCCACAGTCTGTGTGGACAAAAGAGTAGAATCTGAAGATTTATGCTCACAGTAGGAACCAGCTTTTCTGGAAAACCTCACATGTCCTTCTTTCATCAAAGCTTCTGGGAAAATCTCCATTGTTAAGAGATCCC